>NC_092338.1:345700972-346010000 GCF_046630445.1 Rutidosis leptorrhynchoides | reverse complement strand
ACAGAAGCAATAACGAAGCCAAAAGATAACCGCTGCAGTTTTTACGGTGGTCTTGGTTAATTTTTAAAGGTGATTTGTAATTTGAAACGTAAATAGAAGAAAAAAAATGAGAGTAGCGATTTTTATGAGGGTTTTGGTGATGGTTTGATCATTGATCCAAAACAGCAAATAATAAGTAGAGTGGTTTATTGATGGATTTGGGTTGTCGAGTAATGGAAAGAAACAGAAAATGGTAAGTATAGCAGCAACAAGTATACCTGGTTTGTGTTGTAGTTGTCAAGTAATAGTTCACGAGGGTTATTGATGGTGATATCGTTGAGCTTGTAAACAAAAAACGTATAATAGCAGCCTGTGACCCAGTTGTAGTCTCAAACAGATAGCGATTGCAACGGTAGTGAAATAGGAACATGTAGCAGTGGACATGGATGTTGTTTTGGTGGTCTTTGGTTAACAAAAACATCAATATTTTATGTGGGTTTGGTGTGGTTCGATTGTAGTAGTACTAGGTACAAGTTACGGATGATGATTTGGTTTCGAGGTTTCTTGTTTATCTTTGTTTCAAACACAGGAACGTGCAGCAGCAGCCTACTTAGCTTTTCGGTCAGATTGAAGTAGAATTAGTGGGATGTATTATAGTGGCAGCGAAGTGGTAACAAGTTTTATGTGCCTGGATTTTGACTATCAATAATCAAAGTCGACTAATAGTGCTGCAGTAGCTGCTGGTCGATCTCAACAATTAGCTACAGCATTAGTAACAGAAAAACGGAGAGCAGCAGCTAATCAATGGAGGTTTCAAGGTGGAGGTTGTTCATCAGACCAAAAACAAGAAGAGAGAAGTTGCTGGTGGTGGTAGTGATGGATGGCTTGATGGTGGTTTTAGCATTCAAGTAATGCATGTATGTATATATATACTAGTAACAGATATTAGGTGAGAAATAATGGTTATCAGTTTTTAATCATTCGAATAATACAGTAGCCTCCCTTGGCAATAATTAAAACAAGTTGCATCTACAGGAAGAGATAGAATTATATATGTGTATACGCAGTGGTTGGTCGAGCATATAGCAAAAATAGAAAGTAAATCAATTGTTGGTGATATTTTGGAAAGATGTTTGAGGCATGAATGGGTGTATGTAAAGTAAAAAGAATTTACGCGTTGTTAAATCCAAACAAGAATAGTATGGTTCACGGGTCTAATAAAGAATCCACAATTATTATACTTTATGAAAGCTAGTCTTTGAATTGGATATTTGTATGAATGATATTAAGGATTTCATTAAATATAGTATTAGTATTAACAATTTGATCAGTAAACATTTATTACTTAATGGGATGAAAAATCGAATCATAAGTGTGTGCTTAGATTGTTGACAAAGTCTTACTTGTGGTGTTTGAGTAAATAACAATTTCTTATTATAACGTTAACTATTCTAATAACTAATAAGTTTCGAAATCATTTATTTTCCATATACTATATGTATATATAAATACATTTTTTTATCAGGCTTTATTATATATCTGAATATATAAATATATTTACAATTAACATTCATGTATATATATATATATATATATATATATATATATATATATATATATATATATATATATAGTTGTTCGTGAATCGTTCAGAATGGTCAAAGGTTAATTGAACACATGAACATAGTTTTCAAAGGTTTTTTTTTTTTTTTTTTTTTTTTTTTTGAGATTTCAACATTACAGACTTTGCTTATCATGTCGGAAACATATAAAGATTAAGTTTAAATTTGATTGGAAATTTCCAGGTCGTCACATCCAGCTCATATGCACTAAATTAGGCTGCCGACACTCGTATTAAATTATATATTATATATATTAATATATATATTTAATCTAGGTTATTATTTATATAATATATTATATTTACGAGCATGGTAAAAATGTAATTGTTGTTCCAATGACTCGTACGTTGTCACTCAACTAATGTCTCAGTTTCGGTTTCTCGAATGGCTTTTCGTACACTTAGAAAACTAGCGTTTTACATTTTGTGATGCGTACCTTTAACAAGAATATAGACTTAACTATCGATAAACTATATAACTTGAAGTATAATCTATATATTTGAATGTTGTGGTCATTTGCTTCTATAAATCAATGTTTCGTTGTTTGTCAAAATGTATTTTTTAAATCAAACGTTTTATAACTAAGTTAATATTATATCAATCACTTTGTAAAATATATATATATATATATATATATATATATATATATATATATATATATATATATATATATATATATATATATATATATATATATATATATATTCAATAAAAATATAAATTTGTACGTATTGTATGTAATTGAAATGTTTATTTAATAATATAATATTTAGTTTTTTTTAAACTAATTATATTTCAAAGTTCATTTTTATTTCGTTTAGAAAATATATCATAACACGTAACGTTTACACTTTAAAACTTAACTAAGTATAGTTCATTTATGTGCTAGCATTTGTTCTAACTTCTTAACGTACTAATTGACATATCTAAACATCAATCGAATCAATAAGCGAGTGTAACAATAGTTTTACTTAATTAATTCGAAATCATATATATATATATATACAATATTCATAAACATATTTTAAATACACGTTGCAAGTTATCTACATATTTAACAACCAATATTCTATCTCACGTTAATTAATCAAAGACATCTTAATTGATCGAGTTCTATTATATCATAAAGCGTTTTCGTACATTTGAAACTAAATCAAAGGATTATTATGTAATTTAATCTTCCACTAACCTTTGTCTAATTCTCGATAATAGAAACATTTGTTCTTACTCATAAATCACTTTATTATTTTCCGAATATTGTTAAAATGGAAAGATTTCTTAAATCAAAGTGGACCTCTCAACAGAGACACGTAAAATCATATAATAATGAATCTGATAACTCAATTATTTGGTATCATCTTATAATTCCGTCGGTAATTACGATCATGTAAAGTATTTTACCTAATACCTTGTTTATGTTTTCAAGTTATAATATATATATATATATATATATATATATATATATATATATATATATATATATATATATATATATATATATATGTATATATATATATATATATATATATATATATATATATACATACACGTATATATTCTTATCCAATTATAATGGTTTGTGAATCGTCAAGGTCTGGTCAAGGTTAAATGAATGTATGAACAAAATTTAAAATTCTTGAGATTTAACTTAACAAACTTTGCTTGTCATGTCGGAAACATATAAAAATCAAGTTTAAATTTGTTCGGAAATTTCCGGGTTGTCACAGTACCTACCCGTTAAAGAAATTTCGTCCCGAAATTTGATTGGGATGGTCATGGCTGACAATAAGTATGTTTTCATGACGCATACGAGCTGAAATTTAGGGTTTTATCATCAGCGAGTAATATGGATAAAACAATTCGATTTTTGTGAAGAGTACACGTGAAGTTATCACAAAAGAGTGATTTGAGTAAGCGTAGGTTCGTCATA
The DNA here is from genome assembly GCF_046630445.1 of Rutidosis leptorrhynchoides. Taxonomy (NCBI): domain Eukaryota; kingdom Viridiplantae; phylum Streptophyta; class Magnoliopsida; order Asterales; family Asteraceae; genus Rutidosis; species Rutidosis leptorrhynchoides. The sequence goes on along the minus strand of NC_092338.1, from coordinate 346,006,469 downwards.
TCTTTTGACGTAGATAGGATTGATTTCCAGAGTTCAAGGGATTTGGAGAAAATCTTCGTAATAAGATTTGATTCTTCAGAAATCAAGAAAATTAGGATCCGCTTTAAATGCGATCATCTGTTTTGATTGCTCTGTTGGATATTTTACTATAAATCCACCGTCTTCGTTTCCTTACAACTCACACCTTTTATTCTCTCTCTCAACTCATATTTTAAAGTATTCATCCATATGCTCCATCCAGTGCTGATTCTCGACATACTCCTCACTTTCATATCTGTCGTTCTTCGTTTTCACCTGCCGCTGAAAGAATCTATTTACTTCTATTATACTCTCAGTTTTATAGTGTTTTTAGTTATCCCGTGTCTTTATATTGCTATATGCATCGATATTTATGGTTTATAATTTCTGAGTTGTCGTTGGGCTTTTTATATCTTCCTTTATATTTCAAAGTCCCTGCTTCTGTCTTCTATAATCATTGTCATCTTGAATTAATGCTCCCTTCTATTTGCTACGATTTATACTCTCATTTCCATTTCGGAGCTTCATTCTTTCGTTTCCTCTTCTTGCGATTAAGCACCGCTTGTAATGGTCCAGAATTCGCAGATATAAATTTCGGAATGAACATAGTTAATGTTCTCAGAAGGGAATCGTAATGGCACGATCTTGATTTGTCAAATTACCAGAATATCTGAAAAAGACCGAATCATTAAGAAAAATATTTCTTGATATGTTTAGAGGTCAGGTAGAATGTAAGAGTCGTGTAAAATGGCACATGATGATATTATGGTCTGTGAATCATCATGTTTCATTAGAAACTCTGCATGACTTACTGTAATATAATTACGTTGATCAAGTGTCATTATATTATACTAACTCATGCATCAGTTCCCAACAATACTTAAAAAACATTCATATTTTAAACTCAAAGGTTTCAGAATTTAGAAACTAAAATAGTTTCTTTTATGATATAACACAGATAGCGCGAAGAGATAAATGATTTCAGATAACAATAGTTATGAAGATATCTTCAGAAATATCGAAGATATTTATAATGAGACATATGATGATATCTTAGAATTTCTAACGTCGATGGATGATGATGAAGATTTGTCCATAAAGGTTTAGAGTCAGGAGTAAGGTATTCGCTAAAGACTTCAGCAGACACTGAATCATTTGGATTCTTTGAAGGTAGATTTCATCTTTGTAATTTGTCCACAGCCTCCTTCATAGTTTGCTCAATCCGTTTTTCAGTACCAAATCTTCTCTTTTTTGAGCTTTGCCAACACACTATTCTTTATCATCAAACTTTTTACTGTTAAAGTCATTTACAGTTTTTGCTGCTTCATCAGCATTTCGAGAACTAGTTCGCAGTTTAGGGTGTTTTTTAAAAACTTCACATTCAAAGTATGTAAGTCTAGAAGATAGACATTATATGTACACATACAATTGTCGGCGTAGACATGCTGTGAGATTTCAAAATACTGATTGCTGATTCCCAGTAATTGGTATGACAATTCTCGTTACCAGATGTGGATGAGTACATGATAGGGTTTCAATAAATAATATAATGACTTTTCGGAGAGGCTAAAGTCAAAGGGTAATGAAGTTGCTGGTACCTCTGCTGATAATGTGGTGGAATGTAAAAGGTCCCCCAGTAACGATGGCGAAAAGATATCGTATATATCGAAGTTATAATAAGGTTAGTCCGACTGAAAAGTCAAAGTTGACTTGCTGAAGCTGTGACAAAATCTGCTACTTTGAAAAGGGATCGCAAAGTTATTTTTGCTAATAAATGCCAATGGATCTGACACGGATACGTGTTAAACTATGACTTTGGTTTCGAGGGTTTTTTAGGTACATAACTGTATATGTGGTTGGATCATCATCTCGATTGTTCATTGTTTGAAGTGTCTTCAGGATTTTCGAAGGGTTTGAACACAGATTGTAATCGTTAATATACATATGATGTTCTAGCACAGTTTGAGATCAAAGTATAGGTTTGAAAGATGTAAGGATCTAAGATTGATGATTTTGGTTATATTTCGAGTTGAATTCTGAGATTTCAAAATCAGAATATGTAATTTGATTTTGAATGAGTATGGTTGTTTTGATTTCTTTAAAAGAATGTATATTGTTGTGAAAGTAGGGAGAAAAATGGATGATTTGCTGAATCAGATTCGAAAAATGTAACATATTAATTGTGAATTTTATATATATCTCTTGGGTATTACCTACCCGTTAAAAAAAATTTCACAATTAATATTTTGTACAAAAGAATTTTATTACAGTCTTTATGAAAATATATATGTGTATATTTTATTTAGATGTAACATAGATTTAATGAGTTAATATTAAATTAAACTCAGTTGATTTTCGGCTGGAACTGAAAATGAATAATCTCTAAAACATTCAAGATTATATAATTTCCGCGAAGTATTTTACTAATGTAATCAATACCTCATTGTTCATTTTCATTGATATTTCCTCAGTGGATGATGTTGGTACTCGTGGAATTCTTGTGAATTTCGCAAGATACGAATGATGTTCTCTAGAAAGTTTCGAGTATATTGAAAGTGTAAAATCAAATATGTAATTTAATAATACACTTAGTTTATTATGAAATGGAATTCATTGAATTGAAACAGAAATTGTAATTAACGATGGTTAAGTTGTTAACGAAGGATGTACATTATAGCATATTAATAATATGAATTTAACCGGGTAGTATCTACCCGTTTTTAATTCATACATAATAGCTTTGTACGAAAAGATATATTATGGTTTCAAAATTTATATATATAAGATACACATATAAATTCTTCAGCGAAAATGAGTTAATACTTCATAACTCGTTGATACAATATACGCGTTGTTGATTAGTGATAATGTTTAAGGTGATTATAGATCTGGTGGAGCTTGTGATGTTGTAAGCGCTGCTGATGCTGACGTTACTGACGGGGCTGGTGATGTTGACGATACTGACGGTGTTGTTGGTAAAACAAGTCTAGCTTGTAAATCGCGCACCATCCTATCATGGTTTCTACTCTTCCTTCTATTATTTCTATCCATCTATTCATCTTGGTTTACAGCTATGATTTGAATAAATAATCTCTAAAACTTTAGAGATTACATAATCACCGTAGTATATTTCTCCGATGAATTTATGAATCAATACTTCATCGTTTTGTTGTTGTTCGTACTCCTTGGTATCTATGGTGTATGTGACGTTGATGCTCGAGGTATAGTTTGTGATGTTGAGGTGTGGGATGTGGATGTTACTGTTGGTGGTGGTGATGGTACTGTTGTTGCCGGTGATGCTGCTGGTGTTTGTAACCTTTGCACCATATTCTCCAAATCCAATACTCGAGTGCGAAACTCGTTGACTTCTTCTATTACACCGGGGTGATTGGTGGTTCGGACGAGCGGGTGAATAAGATCTAAAATGTGAGATAGTATATAATCGTGACGAGATACTCTGAAAATGAGAGAGAAAACGGTGTCTCGAATAGGTTCGGCAGTAAGTACTTCGGATTCTTCGCCAAGAGGACAATACGGTGGGTGGAAGGGATCGCCTTCTTCTTGTCTCCAATGATTGAGGAGGTTACGAACCCATCCCTAATTCATCCATAATAGATGATGGCTGATTGGTTGATCCATTCCGGTCACACTGCTTTCGGAGCTCGAGTGAGATTCCATATCGGAATTCGAGAGACTTGAACTAGTGGCGAGTTCCATTTCGTACGATTGAATAAAGGATTTTTCGATATGAAAATATTTCTGGCTATCGAATGATATTCTAATTACATAGAATATCTATATATATATATAGAACAAAAGATTTCGCAGATTACGGAGGGATTTACGGAATATGCCAGGGGAATATGCCAGGCAAAGTTTATAGTAACAGATATGCTAAGATATGAATTAGCAGGTATGTTAAGATACGAATTTTGTCTATACACTATTCATCCAATCAATGCAGTAAGATGTGTCTAGACTAAGAATGATAAGCAGGTAATTTTCGATAAAAAATGATAAGCAAAACTTTTGACATGCAGCTAAGGTTGAAGTCCAGACTCACTAATGCATCCTAACGACTATCAGTTAGACACACTAATGCAGACCTGGTTCGCTAAGACCACCGCTCTGATACCACATGAGAGACACGTCCTAATCCATAAGGACGAATACAATAACATATGATTACATTGCTAGGTATCTGAACTCTATATGATACATTTTACAAACATTACATTCATTTTAATAGACAACTTTCATTACATCGAAAGTTGACAGGCATGCATACCATTTCATAATATCCAACTATAAATGACCTAATCTTTATTGAACTCAACGACTTAAATGCAACGTCTTTTGAAATATGTCATGATTGACTCCAAGTAATATCTTTAAAATGAGCAAATGCACAGCGGAAGATTTCTTTCAATCCTGAGAATAAACATGCTTTAAAGTGTCAACCAAAAAGTTGGTGAGTTCATTAGTTTATCATCAATATTCATTTCCATAATTTTAATAGACCACAAGATTTCATATTTCCATTTCTTATAAACATCAATCTCATATCAGGCATTTCGCACAGCATAGAGATAAAAAAAATCATTCATATGGTGAACACCTGGTAACCGACCTTAACTAGATGCATATAGAATATCCCCATCATTCCGGGACAACCTTCGGACATGATAAATTCGAAGTACTAAAGCATCTGGTACTTTGGATGGGGCTTGTTGGGCCCAATAGATCTATCTTTAGGATTCGCGTCAATTAGGGTGTCTGTTCCCTAATTCTTAGATTACCAGACTAAAAATGGGCATATTCGATTTCGATAATCTAACCATAGAATGTAGTTTCGACTACTTGTGTCTATTTCGTAAAATATTTATAAAGGAGCGCATGTATTCTCAGTCCCAAAAATATATATTACAAAAGCATTTAAAAGGGAGCAAATGAAACTCACAATATTGTATTTTGTAGTAAAAATACATATGACGACATTGAACAATGCAAGGTTGGCATTGGATTCACGAACCTATATATATATATATATATATATATATATATATATATATATATATATATATATATATATATATATATATATATATATGTTGGTCAATATCTGTCTAAGAATTTAGGTCAAATCGTAGTGTATCACAATCCTAATGCTCGAGACTAATATGCAAAAGTCAACAAAAGTCATCTTGACCAAAATGACTTCCAAAAATTGTATAACATAAATATAGTCATTTTATATATTTAAATATATCTATCAGATTTTATTATAGTAAATAATATAAACCATTTATTAATAAATAAAAATTTATATTAAAGTTTATTTATGATAAAAATATACTTTTATATATCTCAAGTAATAAGATTTATACAGTTTACTCAAAATCATAAATATATAGTAGTATATACTATTAATGTAATTATATTACGTATGGTGAAAATATCTTTGTACCACATATTTGATAAAATAATATTGATAATAATAATAATAAGTAAAGTTGCACTATTTTATAATAATAATATTAATTATTTTTATTAATAATAAAGTAATAATAATAATAATAATAATAATAATAATAATAATAATAATAATAATAATAATAATGACAATATTTATATTTACAAATGATGATATTAATTATGATAAAATGGTAATTCTAATCATGATAATCTCAATAATAACGACACTTTTTAATATTAACTGTAATAATAATAATATTTTTTAAAAGTAATAATTCTATTCAAAATAATAAATTTTTAATAATGATAATACTAAAATGATAATAATAATGATATTTTATAATAACAATGATATTTCTATTAAAAATGATAATTTTAATTAAAATGATAGTTTTAATATTAATGATACTTTTAATAATAATAATAATAATGATAAAAATAATAAAATGATAGTTTTGATAAAAATATTAATTATTTAAAAAAAAAAAAAAAAATAATAATAATAATAATAATAATAATAATAATAATAATAATAATAATAATAATAATAATAATAATAATAATAATGATTATTAGATAATAATAATAATAACGATAATAACGACGATGATAACGATAACGATAATAATAATCATTTTAACAATAATACTTTAAAATTATAGATAATTCAATTGACGATATCTTTTAATCCGTTCATCGAAATCATACGCTTTCTAAATGAAAAGTTATTAATTTTTCCCCAGCTTTCTAACGACATGCATATCATATACCTTATCTCAGTCGCATATGTATCAAATTCATAAATCATCAAAACTATCTAACGACGAAAGTTTAACATAAAAGCATGCATAATCATATATACTCGAGCACTAGTCAGGGATACACTATTAATATATAAAAGTTAAGTTATGAGTGTTCACGTATCAATATTGAGATTCAATATTGCAGGAAAGTACGTAGACGCAACGGAGATGATAAACACTAGATTGACCTCACGAGCTATACCCCCGATCCATACCCATAATATTCATAGCTATAACCCATAATTTCCTTAGCCCTATCCTACTTGAAAAACCCGTTTTGAAAATATGCGAGCAGAACCTCGTCGTAGTATTTTATGTGTAATACTAATAATAATAATACTACTAATGATGATAATGCGATTAATAATAATATAATATTAATCTTAATAATAATAATAATAATAATAATAATAATAATAATTATATATATATATATAAAGAGAGTAGAGAGAGATCGAGTGAAATGAAAAATGAATCAGAATGAGAAAACGTTCGAGCATTTAAGGACCTGGCCACTCCCTCCTCACCATGCGATCGCATGGGTATTGTGAGGAGATGTCATGCGATCGCATGGCTATCTTCTCCAGCTCATATGCACTAAATCAGGCTGCAGACACTCGTATTAAATTATATATTATATATATATTAATATATATTTAATCTAGGTAATTATTTATATAATATATTATATTTACGAGCATGGTAAAAATGTAATTTTTGTTCCAATGACTCGTACGTTGTCACTCAACTAATGTCTCAGTTTCGGTTTCTCGAATGGCTTTTCGTACACTTAGAAAACTAGCGTTTTACATTTCGTGATGCGTACCTTTAACTAGAATATAGACTTAACTACTGATAAACTATATAACTTGAAGTATAATCTATATATTTGAATGTTGTGGTCATTTGCTTCTATAAATCAATGTTTCGTTGTTTGTCAAAATATATTTTTTAAATCAAACGTTTTATAACTAAGCTAATATTATATCAATCACTTTGTAAAATATATATATATATATATATATATATATATATATATATATATATATATATATATATATATATATATATATATATATATATATATTCATTTAAAAATGTAAATTTGTACGTATTGTATGTAATTGAAATGTTTATTTAATAATATAATATTTAGTTTTTTTTAAACTAATTATATTTCAAAGTTCATTTTTATTTCGTTTAGAAAATATATCATAACACGTAACGTTTACACTTTATAACTTAACTAAGTATAGTTCATTTATGTGCTAGCATTTGTTCTAACTTCTTAACGTACTAATTGACATATCTAAACATCAATCGAATCAATAAGCAAGTGTAACAATCGTTTTACTTAATTAATTTGAAATCATATATATATAATATACAATATTAATAAACATATTTTAAATACACGTTGCCAATTATCTACATATTTAACAACCAATATTCCATCTCACCTTAATTAATCAAAGACATCTTAATTGATCGAGTTCTATTATATCGTAAAGCGTTTTCGTACATTTGAAACTAAATCAAAGGATTATTATGTAATTTAGTCTTCCATTAACCTTTGTCTAATTCTCGATAATAGAAACATTTGTTCTTACTCATAAATCACTTTATCATTTTCCGAATATTGTTAAAATGGAAATATTTCTTAAATCAAAGTGGACCTATCAACAGAGACAAGTAAAATCATATCATAATGAATCTGATAACTTAATTATTTGGTATCATCTTTTAGTTCCGTCGGTAATTACGATCATGTAAAGTATGATACCAAATACCTTGTTTATGTTTTCAAGTTATAGTATATACACGTATATATTCTTATCCAATTATAATGGTTCGTGAATCGTCAAGGTCTGGTCAAGGTTAAATGAATGTATGAACAAAATTTAAAATTCTTGAGATTTAACTTAACAAACTTTGCTTATCATGTCGAAAACATATAAAGATCAAGTTTAAATTTGTTCGGAAATTTCTGGGTTGTGACAATACACATGAAATCAAAATTATTAAACTTCAAACCTACAAATTCCTAATTTAAAATTCAACATTAACAATTATCTTCCAAAAACTAAGAACCCTAACAACATAATTCGAAATTGATGTTAAAGAAGCAAGTTTAAACAAGTAATTAGCATATTAAATAAAGAAATTGCACAAATTAAAGATATATCAAAAATTTGAAAAAAACAGGAAAAGATGAGAAAATCACTAACTTTGATGAAAGATTTGTGAAGAAATTAGAAGGAAATTGGTGGAAATTGTAACAGAATGAAACCCGGGCTAGTTGTAAGTGGACTATTTTGCCCTTAGGGTTTGTGCTAAGTCTTAAGTGCTATTATTTTAATTATTTTATTAGTGTTTTATTATAATTGTGTTGTGACCAGCTTGTGACAAGGGTCCCAGAACAGGTTTGTTTATTTTAATTGGACCTCGTTGGGGTTACCTAATCGTGAGCGAAAGATTTCAGATAACTGGTAAATACCCGTGTGTGATGGGGTATTGTGTTTTAACACAAATATAAAAGCCTTGACCAGCTCATTTTTTATGTTTCCAGAAAATTCACTTCATCACTCCCGTACCTAACTTTCACCTCTTCAAAGACCCTAATCACTCAATCTCGATTTGGTTCTTAAATTGAGTCAAGAAACTGATTCTTTGTGTTGTTGTGAGTTTATCAAGGTAAGATTTGTCAAATTTCATGTCCAAATCAGTGTGTAAATTGAGTTTGAAGGTGAGTTTTGTTAAAAGTGATTTTTGAGTCAAAAGTACTTAAATTGATGTTTTTTGAGCATAAAATTTGTGGGTTTATGTTTCTAAATGTTTAGTGTAAAAGATGTGTTCGGTTTTGGGGTCTTAAACGAGTCATAGGTCGAGATTTGGTGATTTTGGGTTGAAACCCGTCACTTTGCTGCTGTTGCAGCTGATGAACTACCTTCGGCCGATGGTAGTTGACCATCGACCGATGGTGTATGACTTCTGACCAGGTGATGTAATTTTGACGATCGGCCGATTGGGTGTGACCATCGACCGATGGTGTTGACTTGCTGAAGCTGTGACAAAATCTGCTACTTTGAAAAGGGATCGCAAAGTTATTTTTGCTAATAAATGCCAATGGATCTGACACGGATACGTGTTAAACTATGACTTTGGTTTCGAGGGTTTTTTAGGTACATAACTGTATATGTGGTTGGATCATCATCTCGATTGTTCATTGTTTGAAGTGTCTTCAGGATTTTCGAAGGGTTTGAACACAGATTGTAATCGTTAATATATATATGATGTTCTAGCACAGTTTGAAGTCAAAGTATAGCTTTGAAAGATGTAAGGATCTAAGATTGATGATTTTGGTTATATTTCGAGTTGAATTCCGAGATTTCAAAATCAGAATATGTAATTTGATTTTGAATGAGTATGGTTGTTTTGATTTCTTTAAAAGAATGTATATTGTTGTGAAAGTAGGGAGAAAAATGGATGATTTGCTGAATCAGATTCGAAAAATGTAACATATTAATTGTGAATTTTATATATATCTCTCGGGTATTACCTACCCGTTAAAAAAAATTTCACAATTAATATTTTGTACAAAAGAATTTTATTACAGTCTTTATGAAAATATATATGTGTATATTTTATTTAGATGTAACATAGATTTAATGAGTTAATATTAAATTAAACTCAGTTGATTTTCGGCTGGAACTGAAAATGAATAATCTCTAAAACATTCAAGATTATATAATTTCCGCGAAGTATTTTACTAATGTAATCAATACCTCATTGTTCATTTTCATTGATATTTCCTCAGTGGATGATGTTGGTACTCGTGGAATTCTTGTGAATTTCGCAAGATACGAATGATGTTCTCTAGAAAGTTTCGAGTATATTGAAAGTGTAAAATCAAATATGTAATTTAATAATACACTTAGTTTATTATGAAATGGAATTCATTGAATTGAAACAGAAATTGTAATTAACGATGGTTAAGTTGTTAACGAAGGATGTACATTATAGCATATTAATAATATGAATTTAACCGGGTAGTATCTACCCGTTTTTAATTCATACATAATAGCTTTGTACGAAAAGATATATTATGGTTTCAAAATTTATATATATAAGATATACATATAAATTCTTCAGCGAAAATGAGTTAATACTTCATAACTCGTTGATACAATATACGCGTTGTTGATTAGTGATAATGTTTACGGTGATTATAGATCTGGTGGAGCTTGTGATGTTGTAAGCGCTGCTGATGCTGACGTTACTGACGGGGCTGGTGATGTTGACGATACTGACGGTGTTGTTGGTAAAACAAGTCTAGCTTGTAAATCGTGCACCATCCTATCATGGTTTCTACTCTTCCTTCTATTATTTCTATCCATCTATTCATCTTGGTTTACAGCTATGATTTGAATAAATAATCTCTAAAATTTTAGAGATTACATAATCACCGTAGTATATTTCTCCGATGAAGTTATGAATCAATACTTCATCGTTTTGTTGTTGTTCGTACTCCTTGGTATCTATGGTGTATGTGACGTTGATGCTCGAGGTATAGTTTGCGATGTTGAGGTGTGGGATGCGGATGTTACTGTTGGTGGTGGTGATGGTACTGTTGTTGCCGGTGATGCTGCTGGTGTTTGTAACCTTTGCACCATATTCTCCAAATCCAATACTCGAGTGCGAAGCTCGTTGACTTCTTCTATTACACCGGGGTGATTGGTGGTTCGGACGAGCGGGTGAATAAGATCTAAAATGTGAGATAGTATATAATCGTGACGAGATACTCTGAAAATGAGAGAGAAAACGGTGTCTCGAATAGGTTCGGCAGTAAGTGCTTCGAGTTCTTCGCCAAGAGGACAATACGGTGGGTGGAAGGGATCGCCTTCTTCTTGTCTCCAATGATTGAGGAGGTTACGAACCCATCCCTAATTCATCCCTAATAGATGATGGCTGATTGGTTGATCCATTCCGGTCACACTACTTTCGGAGCTCGAGTGAGATTCCATATCGGAATTCGAGAGACTTGAACTAGTGGCGAGTTCCATTTCGTACGATTGAATAAAGGATTTTTCGATATGAAAATATTTCTGGCTATCGAATGATATTCTAATTACATAGAATATCTATATATATATAGAACAAAAGATTTCGCAGATTACGGAGGGATTTACGGAATATGCCAGGGGAATATGCCAGGCAAAGTTTATAGTAACAGATATGCTAAGATATGAATTAGCAGGTATGTTAAGATACGAATTTTGTCTATACACTATTCATCCAATCAATGCAGTAAGATGTGTCTAGACTAAGAATGATAAGCAGGTAATTTTCGATAAAAAATGATAAACAAAACTTTTGACATGCAGCTAAGGTTGAAGTCCAGACTCACTAATGCATCCTAACGACTATCAGTTAGACACACTAATGCAGACCTGGTTCGCTAAGACCACCGCTCTGATACCACATGAGAGACACGTCCTAATCCATAAGGACGAATACAATAACATATGATTACATTGCTAGGTATCTGACCTCTATATGATACATTTTACAAATATTACATTCATTTTAATAGACAACTTTCATTACATCGAAAGTTGACAGGCATGCATACCATTTCATAATATCCAACTATAAATGACCTAATCTTTATTGAACTCAACGACTTAAATGCAACGTCTTTTGAAATATGTCATGATTGACTCCAAGTAATATCTTTAAAATGAGCAAATGCACAGCGGAAGATTTCTTTCAATCCTGAGAATAAACATGCTTTAAAGTGTCAACCAAAAAGTTGGTGAGTTCATTAGTTTATCATCAATATTCATTTCCATAATTTTAATAGACCACAAGATTTCATATTTCCATTTCTTATAAACATCAATCTCATATCAGGCATTTCGCACGGCATAGAGATAAAAAAAATCATTCATATGGTGAACACCTGGTAACCGACCTTAACTAGATGCATATAGAATATCCCCATCATTTCGGGACAACCTTCGGACATGATAAATTCGAAGTACTAAAGCATCTGGTACTTTGGATGGGGCTTGTTGGGCCCAATAGATCTATCTTTAGGATTCGCGTCAATTAGGGTGTCTGTTCCCTAATTCTTAGATTACCAGACTAAAAATGGGCATATTCGATTTCGATAATCTAACCATAGAATGTAGTTTCGACTACTTGTGTCTATTTCGTAAAATATTTATAAAGCAGCGCATGTATTCTCAGTCCCAAAAATATATATTACAAAAGCATTTAAAAGGGAGCAAATGAAACTCACAATATTGTATTTTGTAGTAAAAATACATATGACGACATTGAACAATGCAAGGTTGGCCTTGGATTCACGAACCTATATATATATATATATATATGTATGTATATATATATATATATATATATATATATATATATATATATATATATGTTGGTCAATATCTGTCTAAGAATTTAGGTCAAATCGTAGTGTATCACAATCCTAATGCTCGAGACTAATATGCAAAAGTCAACAAAAGTCATCTTGACCAAAATGACTTCCAAAAATTGTATAACATAAATATAGTCATTTTATATATTTAAATATATCTATCAGATTTTATTATAGTAAATAATATAAACCATTTATTAATAAATAAAAATTTATATTAAAGTTTATTTATGATAAAAATATACTTTTATATATCTCAAGTAATAAGATTTATACAGTTTACTCAAAATCATAAATATATAGTAGTATATACTATTAATGTAATTATATTACGTATAATGAAAATATCTTTGTACCACATATTTGATAAAATAATATTGATAATAATAATAATAAGTAAAGTTGCACTATTTTATAATAATAATATTAATTATTTTTATTAATAATAAAGTAATAATAATAATAATAATAATAATAATAACAATATTTATATTTACAAATGATGATATTAATTATGATAAAATGGTAATTCTAATCATGATAATCTCAATAATAACGACACTTTTTAATATTAACTGTAATAATAATAATATTTTTTAAAAGTAATAATTCTATTCAAAATAATAAATTTTTAATAATGATAATACTAAAATGATAATAATAATGATATTTTATAATAACAATGATATTTCTATTAAAAATGATAATTTTAATTAAAATGATAGTTTTAATATTAATGATACTTTTAATAATAATAATAATAATGATAAAAATAATAAAATGATAGTTTTGATAAAAATATTAATTATTTTAAAAATAATAATAATAATAATAATAATAAAAATAATAATAATAATAATAATAATAATAATAATAATAATAATAATAATAATAATAATAATAATAATAATAATAATAATAATAATAATAATAATATTGATTATTAGATAATAATAATAATAACGATAATAACGACGATGATAACGATAACGATAATAATAATCATTTTAACAATAATACTTTAAAATTATAGATAATTCAATTGACGATATCTTTTAATCCGTTCATCGAAATCATACGCTTTCTAAATGAAAAGTTATTAATTTTTCCCCAGCTTTCTAACGACATGCATATCATATACCTTATCTCAGTCGCATATGTATCAAATTCATAAATCATCAAAACTATCTAACGACGAAAGTTTAACATAAAAGCATGCATAATCATATATACTCGAGCACTAGTCAGGGATACACTATTAATATATAAAAGTTAAGTTATGAGTGTTCACGTATCAATATTGAGATTCAATATTGCAGGAAAGTACGTAGACGCAACGGAGATGATAAACACTAGATTGACCTCACGAGCTATACCCCCGATCCATACCCATAATATTCATAGCTATAACCCATAATTTCCTTAGCCCTATCCTACTTGAAAAACCCGTTTTGCAAATATGCGAGCAGAACCTCGTCGTAGTATTTTATGTGTAATACTAATAATAATAATACTACTAATGATGATAATGCGATTAATAATAATATAATATTAATCTTAATAATAATAATAATAATAATAATAACTATATATATATATATATATATATATATATATATATATATATATATATATATATATATATATATATATATATATATATATATATATATATATATATATATATATATATATATATAAAGAGAGTAGAGAGAGATCGAGTGAAATGAAAAATGAATCAGAATGAGAAAACGTTCGAGCATTTAAGGACCTGGCTACTCCCTCGTCACCATGCGATCGCATGGGTATTGTGAGGAGATGTCATGCGATCGCATGGCTGTCTTCTCCAGCTCATATGCACTAAATCGGGCTGCAGACACTCGTATTAAATTATATATTATATATATATATATTAATATATATTTAATCTAGGTAATTATTTATATAATATATTATAATTACGAGCATGGTAAAAATGTAATTTTTGTTCCAATGACTCGTACGTTGTCACTCAACTAATGTCTCAGTTTCGGTTTCTCGAATGGCTTTTCGTACACTTAGAAAACTAGCGTTTTACATTTCGTGATGCGTACCTTTAACTAGAATATAGACTTAACTACTGATAAACTATATAACTTGAAGTATAATCTATATATTTGAATGTTGTGGTCATTTGCTTCTATAAATCAATGTTTCGTTGTTTGTCAAAATATATTTTTTAAATCAAACGTTTTATAACTAAGCTAATATTATATCAATCACTTTGTAAAATATATATATATATATATATATATATATATATATATATATATATATATATATATATATATATATATATATATATATATATATATATATATATATATATTCATTTAAAAATATAAATTTGTACGTATTGTATGTAATTGAAATGTTTATTTAATAATATAATATTTAGTTTTTTTTAAACTAATTATATTTCAAAGTTCATTTTTATTTCGTTTAGAAAATATATCATAACACGTAACGTTTACACTTTATAACTTAACTAAGTATAGTTCATTTATGTGCTAGCGTTTGTTCTAACTTCTTAACGTACTAATTGACATATCTAAACATCAATCGAATCAATAAGCAAGTGTAACAATCGTTTTACTTAATTAATTTGAAATCATATATATATAATATACAATATTAATAAACATATTTTAAATACACGTTGCCAATTATCTACATATTTAACAACCAATATTCCATCTCACCTTAATTAATCAAAGACATCTTAATTGATCGAGTTCTATTATATCGTAAAGCGTTTTCGTACATTTGAAACTAAATCAAAGGATTATTATGTAATTTAGTCTTCCATTAACCTTTGTCTAATTCTCGATAATAGAAACATTTGTTCTTACTCATAAATCACTTTATCATTTTCCGAATATTGTTAAAATGGAAATATTTCTTAAATCAAAGTGGACCTATCAACAGAGACACGTAAAATCATATCATAATGAATCTGATAACTTAATTATTTGGTATCATCTTTTAGTTCCGTCGGTAATTACGATCATGTAAAGTATGATACCTAATACCTTGTTTATGTTTTCAAGTTATAGTATATATATACATATATACACGTATATATTCTTATCCAATTATAATGGTTCGTGAATCGTCAAGGTCTGGTCAAGGTTAAATGAATGTATGAACAAAATTTAAAATTCTTGAGATTTAACTTAACAAACTTTGCTTATCATGTCGAAAACATATAAAGATCAAGTTTAAATTTGTTCGGAAATTTCTGGGTTGTGACAATACACATGAAATCAAAATTATTAAACTTCAAACCTACAAATTCCTAATTTAAAATTCAACATTAACAATTATCTTCCAAAAACTAAGAACCCTAACAACATAATTCGAAATGGATGTTAAAGAAGCAAGTTTAAACAAGTAATTAGCATATTAAATAAAGAAATTGCACAAATTAAAGATATATCAAAAATTTGAAAAAAACAAGAAAAGATGAGAAAATCACTAACTTTGATGAAAGATTTGTGAAGAAATTAGAAGGAAATTGGTGGAAATTGTAACAGACTGAAACTCGGGCTAGTTGTAAGTGGACTATTTTGCCCTTAGGGTTTGTGCTAAGTCTTAAGTGCTATTATTTTAATTATTTTATTAGTGTTTTATTATAATTGTGTTGTGACCAGCTTGTGACAAGGGTCCCAGAACAGGTTTGTTTATTTTAATTGGACCTCGTTGGGGTTACCTAATCGTGAGCGAAAGATTTCAGATAACTGGTAAATACCCGTGTGTGATGGGGTATTGTGTTTTAACACAAATATAAAAGCCTTGACCAGCTCATTTTTTATGTTTCCAGAAAATTCACTTCATCACTCCCATACCTAACTTTCACCTCTTCAAAGACCCTAATCACTCAATCTCGATTTGGTTCTTAAATTGAGTCAAGAAACTGATTCTTTGTGTTGTTGTGAGTTTATCAAGGTAAGATTTGTCAAATTTCATGTCCAAATCAGTGTGTAAATTGAGTTTGAAGGTGAGTTTTGTTAAAAGTGATTTTTGAGTCAAAAGTACTTAAATTGATGTTTTTTGAGCATAAAATTTGTGGGTTTATGTTTCTAAATGTTTAGTGTAAAAGATGTGTTCGGTTTTGGGATCTTAAACGAGTCATAGGTCGAGATTTGGTGATTTTGGGTTGAAACCCGTCACTTTGCTGCTGTTGCAGCTGATGAACTACCTTCGGCCGATGGTAGTTGACCATCGACCGATGGTGAGGGACGATCAGCCGGTGGACAGGACCATCGACCGATGGTGTATGACTTCTGACCAGCTGATGTAATTTTGACGATCGGCCGATTGGGTGTGACCATCGACCGATGGTGTGTTGACGATCAGCCGATGGATGGGACCATTGACCGATGGTCTTAGGCAGTGAAATTCTTACTAAGTGTGGAATTCTAGCCGTTATGCTGCCCGTTTGTATTTTGGTGTTCATGATGTAAATTTTGAAAGTGCACAAGTGTTAAGCATGAAAATTTTAGTTGACGCAAATTTTTACTAATTTGCTATAATTCGCTGTCAGTGTGTCTAATCTTGATGGGAACACTATTCTAACTTGGTTTTTGCTGTTCTCAGGAGATAAGGACAAGGAGGAAGCTCAGAAATAATAACTGAGCAGTTGCTGGTAATTGGTGAGTGGGTCTATCTACGGATAGAGTTTAAGTAGCATATCATGCTACTGTGGTTGACTCCTTTACCATGCATAGTGTAGGAATTTCCATGATAGAATAATATCGTTTGCCTGATGTTGTATGTGAATTATGTGTACACTGTGTGAATGGCACCCGTCGGGCCTAGGGAGACTGAGGACTCGAGACCGTGCCTAGGAGAGGTTAGAGTCCGTATGAGGTCAACCGTGCCTAGGGGAGGTTGGGTCCATAGGCTACTGATTGTGGAGTATAGTGTGAATGATGCATCCCCTGCATCTGGATAACTATACTGTAACGACCCGACCAAAACCGTTATTGACGGCGCCGTTAACTTAGGTCCCGTTGCGTGGTCGTAGTCCCTATATGAGACTCGTTTGACCAAAATTATGTCGCATTCATTTTAAAGGTACAAGACTTGCAAGTTTAGTTTACAAAACCGTTCGACAACAAGTCTAAGTTTACAAAAGTCATAAAGTATAAATGAAATAACTTGCGACATAATTAGTTTAAAAACACAGTTGCTATAAATAGCGTAAGTATGTAAACAAAAGTTTGAATCCAAAAGTGCTATCCCTAGCGTATGCATGCATGGTTGACTCCAATCAAGTAATCAAAGAGTGCGGAAGCATGTATCAAGTAGCCGAGTATGAACCTGAGAAACATATAGAAAACTGTCAACGAAAAACGTTGGTGAAATCATAGGTGTATTTGTAAACGTTGTTTTTGAACCACAAGATTTAGTATTCCCATAGTTGATTATCAAAATCGTTTGCATTCCAAAAGTATTGTTCGCGAGCACCCAATTATCAATGCTTAACATTCCTTCCATAGAACCCCATCACAATAGTGTTAGAACATACACTGTTTCTCGAAAATATATTTCATCCGTAGACAGTAGCGAACCGTCCGTAATGAGGGTTTGTCAAACCCGTATGGCCACACAATATAAGTTATCGCTTACACCCTGCAAGTGTAACTAATGATAATCGAATTGAGGATTTTTGTTCTAACTCGCTGTGGAATGTTTGTTTCATCGTACTTGTGTTCAAAGTATAAAAGTAAGTAGTACAAAATGTAACAAAGTATATGTTTCTCAGCCCACAATTTAAAAGCATAAAAAGTTGTTGAAAAGGTGGGACTATGATCTCACCTCGAGTGCACGAGTATAAATGTACTTCACAAAGTAAACGTGTGCATGAAAGTTGCTTAGCCTTGACCTAAACAAGTAAGTTATATCAATTGACCGGTTACGACACAAGGTCGGGTGAAATGTGTTCAATTAGTCCTATGGCTCGTTACGACTCGAAAAGTATAGCATGTGAATCACGTTGTCAAGTTTCATGCAAGAATCAAGTATAAAAGAAAGACTAGAATGATTGCATAAGTGTTTAGTTAAGTTTGACTAAAAGTCAAACTTGGTCAAAGTCAACGAAAAAGTCAACACGTTCGGGTTCGGTCCCGAACTATTTTTCTGAGGTTTTTATTCATGTATAAGCATGTTAGAACAAGTCTCATGTGAATCGGGGGTGCGTAGCATAGCAAACATTATTCGAAAATTGACAAAATTGGACAGCCCACTTTGGCGCGCCGCGCGGGTATATGGCACGCCGCGCCATTACCTGTGCAGAGAAATTCTGGCAGTTTTCACACTCAAGCACGAATCCAACTTCAAATACCCATAAATCCTAAACCGTAAACATCCAAAACAAGTATCTTATATCGTTGGAAAGGTATTTTGACAAGGAATACAACTAACCACTTTTCATCAAGCAAAAACATCATTACAATAACCGAAAACTCGTCAATCAATCAAGAAAGGTTTATTTTCAAAGTTTCAAGTTCGTAAAACGTATTTTATGATTCGGGAATCCAATTTACACATACGATATGCCGTTTCAAAGGTAATTAAACATACAATACAACTAAACACTTACCAACAATGTTTCATGGCATTCAAATCATCAAAAGTCCATTTTAAGAGCTATCAAACCCTAATCAAAACTCACAAAATCAATATTCATGTGTTTGAAGTTTTCTTAATCAACCTATACATCAAAACGAAGCTATTGATACTAGTAACACAATTAAAACATGAACTTTAACAATTTAACAACATTTAATCACCCAAAACTCAAGATTAAGCACACCCATTTCAAATGTTCAAACTAGTTACTCAAAACAACAAATCGAGCAAACAAAACATGTATTCATGCTAGACACGAGCCATAGACACTAACTAACACCATTTCAAGTATATAAAATGAATTTAGAGAAATTTAGTGTTTTAGAAACGTTACCCAAACGAGATGAAGTTGGTACCAAAATGTAGAGGATGAAGAGAGGATCACGAATATGTAATTTGTTTTGTGATGAACTTCCTTGATTGAATTTAGATGATAAATCTTTGATGTTGGGGTTTGAGAGAAAATATGGAAGTAGCAAGAATGAGGGAGGTGGTATGGATGGAGGAGAAGGCCACTTTGACTATTTGACCTAGTCAAATTTTTGCCCACTTGGCAAGTTTAGCCCCTCAAGTTTCAAAGCGGGTGCGGGAATTAACCGAGCGAATATTTTAAAACGCTAGAGTAAACGAGTGATGTTATAATTAAATAAAGGGAATATTATGAACGTTATTCAACGGAAAATACGAATTTAAATAACGAAAGATATTATTTAAAAAAAAAGACAGTGTTAAAAATAAATTTAACGCAAAAACGCCGGATGTTACATTACCTACACCTTAAAAGAAATTTCGTCCCGAAATTTAGTTGGAAGTAGTGGTTGTTGTTTCTTCTTTGAAACCTTGCGTTGCAAATTCTACGGTTACGTGAAGGTACTTCCTTGGGCATTTCAACGAACTTTGACAGTCGAGATTTTTACGTTGTTTTAAAGTTTGGTTTCACGATTTATAGTTTCAACCGGTCCTCCTAGAAAGTGAAGTTTATCGTTGATAGTAAGTTCATCGAAGAGGATAACAAGTTCTTGTTTCGCAAGACACACCTTTAAGTTTGATACACAGAATGTAGGATGAACGGAATTTGTTTGAGTCGGAAGTTCAAAACGGTAAGCAATGGGCACAACACGCCCCAAGATTTCAAAAGGATTAAAAATTTCGCGGATTTAGCTTTCTACGTTTCCAAAACGAACTACACTTTTTCAAGGTGCGACTTTTAACGTTACGCGGTTTCCCACATGGAATTCGAAAGGTTTACATCTAACATTGGCATAGCTCCTTTTGCGACTACGGGCCGTCTCGAGCCTTTCTCGGATTGGAAGGATTTTAACGGTTACTCCATGAATGAGTCCAGGTTCGGTGACTTGATTATCATTTACTTGGTTCTACAAAAGGAGAATGACGTTCCGGTCATATAAGATTTCAAAAGGTGTGACGTTAAGACTTGAATGATAACCATCGTTGTAAGAGAATTTGGTTAAAGGTAAAGACTTTTCTCAAGAAATTTTGAAGTTGATAACACAAATTCGTATTATGGTTTCCCAGGTTCAAATCGTACATTTACTTTATTCGTCGGTGCGTGGATGATACGCGGTACCCATATTTAAACGCGGTCCTGAGGCTTTTTGTAAGGTACCCTGAAATTTAGAAGTGAAACAAGAATCTCGATCCGAGACGAGGTACATTTCCTCAAGATATATTTGAACAAGTTTTTTTTTTTTTTCAAGAATTTCGCGCCGCGAAAGATTTATCGGTTTCCGAAAACGTTCGTTAGGACTATTCACCCTCGTGGCGAATGCTAGTATAATGTGAAGAGTCTCTCTCTCCATTGAGAATTTAGAATAAAGATTTCCTTAAATGGAAATACGAGTGTAAGGCGAGAGAAGTTTCCGCCTCGATGTGAGCATAACAAGCATATTGTAGTTCGTCGATAAAATTGTAAGAAAATGAGATAGTATACAAGTGTAACATATGTTTGAAGTTGAAAGAATTTGTCATCCGTTCGGAAGCATAAGTATGGTTCGATAATAATCGACGATGTGTCCCGGGTATGGTTGTTATCAGTATTCTCGGAGTTGTCGGATGTTCAAACAAGAAAAATGAAAT
Organism: Rutidosis leptorrhynchoides; assembly: GCF_046630445.1. Taxonomy (NCBI): domain Eukaryota; kingdom Viridiplantae; phylum Streptophyta; class Magnoliopsida; order Asterales; family Asteraceae; genus Rutidosis; species Rutidosis leptorrhynchoides. The sequence goes on along the minus strand of NC_092338.1, from coordinate 345,984,950 downwards.
CATGTACATGGCACATGGTGGTGATTAGGTTGATCGAGTCCAATCACCATCACTAGTCATTAGAACTTTGGTATGGCTTACCGTAATATAACCACGTTGATCGAGTGTCGTTATATTACGCTAACTCATACCTCCATTCCCACATCACTCCATAGATTCAAGTTCGTGAAATCGTGAAGTTTTAAAATGAACAAAGTGTAACGACGTCTCTAACGTGACTAGTATTAATCGAAAGAATTAGTGCAACTCTAAAGAGGTGTCCCCCGAGGGAAGTGTATAAATGTTTGTTCACGTCAAAGCGGTTCAAGTCAAACAATAATGTATTCCGGTACGAGAAGTGTAACGAATCATGATAACGAATAGTACGTAACCGTAGTGATAAATAGTGATGACGAGACTCACCTAGAGTAGTGGTGGTAGTAACACGAAATGGTAGATAGTAAGGAACACCGGTGGGAAACTGATAGTAAGTTGAAACGGTGGCGAATAACAATCTGGGAGTCGGAGTTCCCGAACAAATGTGACTAATGAATTCGTCGTCATCCTTGCGCGTATGAATCTCGAATTTACGTGTGTTACTAGAAAATGGCAGAATACGGATTCGAATGGTGAAAGTTTGGTACCATTAAGAAGTTTGCCTAAGAATGATTCAAGTATAATGCACAAGTGGTCAAGTAAGTGCTATCTATAGCAAATGTATGTCAGAATGCAATGGCTAACTATCCGGTTATAGTCTAGATTCACTAATGCGTCCTAACGACTCTGTCAGACACACTAATGCACATCCTAGATCCCTACAACCAACGCTCTGATACCACTTGTAACGACCCGACCAAAACCGTTATTGACGGCGCCGTTAACTTAGGTCCCGTTGCGTGGTCGTAGTCCCTATATGAGACTCGTTTGACCAAAATTATGTCGCATTCATTTGAAAGGTACAAGACTTGCAAGTTTAGTTTACAAAACCGTTCGACAACACGTCTAAGTTTACAAAAGTCATAAAGTATAAATGAAATAACTTGCGACATAATTAGTTTAAAAACACAGTTTCTATAAATAGCGTAAGTATGTAAACAAAAGTTTGAATCCAAAAGTGCTATCCCTAGCGTATGCATGCATGGTTGACTCCAATCAAGTAATCAAAGAGTGCGGAAGCATGTATCAAGTAGCCGAGTATGAACCTGAGAAACATATAGAAAACTGTCAACGAAAAACGTTGGTGAAATCATAGGTGTATTTGTAAACGTTGTTTTTGAACCACAAGATTTAGTATTCCCATAGTTGATTATCAAAATCGTTTGCATTCCAAAAGTATTGTTCGCGAGCACCCAATTATCAATGCTTAACATTCCTTCCATAGAACCCCATCACAATAGTGTTAGAACATACACTGTTTCTCGAAAATATATTTCATCCGTAGACGGTAGCGAACCGTCCGTAATGAGGGTTTGTCAAACCCGTATGGCCACACAATATAAGTTCTCGCTTACACCCTGCAAGTGTAACTAATGATAATCGAATTGAGGATTTTTGTTCTAACTCGCTGTGGAATGTTTGTTTCATCGTACTTGTGTTCAAAGTATAAAATTAAGTAGTACAAAATGTAACAAAGTATATGTTTCTCAGCCCACAATTTAAAAGCATAAAAAGTTGTTGAAAAGGTGGGACTATGATCTCACCTCGAGTGCACGAGTATAAATGTACTTCACAAAGTAAACGTGTGCATGAAAGTTGCTTAGCCTTGACCTAAACAAGTAAGTTATATCAATTGACCGGTTACGACACAAGGTCGGGTGAAATGTGTTCAATTAGTCCTATGGCTCGTTACGACTCGAAAAGTATAGCATGTGAATCACGTTGTCAAGTTTCATGCAAGAATCAAGTATAAAAGAAAGACTAGAACGATTGCATAAGTGTTTAATTAAGTTTGACTAAAATTCAAACTTGGTCAAAGTCAACGAAAAAGTCAACACGTTCGGGTTCGGTCCCGAACTATTTTTCTGAGGTTTTTATTCATGTATAAGCATGTTAGAACAAGTCTCATGTGAATCGGGGGTGCGTAGCATAGCAAACATTATTCGAAAATTGACAAAATTGGACAGCCCACTTTGGCGCGCCGCGCCATTACCTGTGCAGAGAAATTCTGGCAGTTTTCACACTCAAGCACGAATCCAACTTCAAATACCCATAAATCCTAAACCGTAAACATCCAAAACAAGTATCTTATATCGTTGGAAAGGTATTTTGACAAGGAATACAACTAACCACTTTTCATCAAGCAAAAACATCATTACAATAACCGAAAACTCGTCAATCGATCAAGAAAGGTTTATTTTCAAAGTTTCAAGTTCGTAAAACGTATTTTATGATTCGGGAATCCAATTTACACATACGATATGCCGTTTCGAAGGTAATTAAACATACAATACAACTAAACACTTACCAACAATGTTTCATGGCATTCAAATCATCAAAAGTCCATTTTAAGAGCTATCAAACCCTAATCAAAACTCACAAAATCAATATTCATGTGTTTGAAGTTTTCTTAATCAACCTATACATCAAAACGAAGCTATTGATACTAGTAACACAATTAAAACATGAACTTTAACAATTTAACAACATTTAATCACCCAAAACTCAAGATTAAGCACACCCATTTCAAATGTTCAAACTAGTTACTCAAAACAACAAATCGAGCAAACAAAACATGTATTCAAGCTAGACACGAGCCATAGACACTAACTAACACAATTTCAAGTATATAAAATGAATTTAGAGAAATTTAGTGTTTTAGAAACGTTACCCAAACGAGATGAAGTTGGTACCAAAATGTAGAGGATGAAGAGAGGATCACGAATATGTAATTTGTTTTGTGATGAACTTCCTTGATTGAATTTAGATGATAAATCTTTGATGTTGGGGTTTGAGAGAAAATATGGAAGTAGCAAGAATGAGGGAGGTGGAATGGATGGAGGAGAAGGCCACTTTGACTATTTGACCTAGTCAAATTTTTGCCCACTTGGCAAGTTTAGCCCCTCAAGTTTCAAAGCGGGTGCGGGAATTAACCGAGCGAATATTTTAAAACGCTAGAGTAAACGAGTGATGTTATAATTAAATAACGGGAATATTATGAACGTTAGTCAACGGAAAATACGAATTTAAATAACGAAAGATATTATTTAAAAAAAAGACAGTGTTAAAAATAAATTTAACGCAAAAATGCGGGATGTTACATATACTGTGAATTGAGTAGCAGGGACTATCGGTAGACTCAGGCCCGATCAGCTGAGAGTTGTGTGCTCGTACAAGCCACCGATCCTCGTATTGTCTTATTGTATGCTAGTTGGTGGTTAGCATGCATTGTTGTTTGTATATAGCTTGTGTGTGGCTTAAGCTATATCTGTTAGATAGATTCCATTCACTTAGCGGTGCGCTAATTCCCCACATATTCTCCCCTTGCAGGTTTAGGTACTGCTAGTCGGGATGGGTGTTGATGCAGAAGACATGTTTGACAACCCAACTCTGATGTGGACTTTTGTATAAATAATGTTTTGTAATAACGTAACACCGTTGTGTAAACTTAAACGTAATTACATGGATTAATGTAATGACGTGACATATATAGTGTTTGTAAATAAAGTCTTCCGCTGTGTGTTTAAAAAAAAATGGTCGGTGTTACAAGTTGGTATCAGAGCATGGTTTGGCAGCAAGTACGTGCGCGTATTTTGTTCCCAAACCCTGAGGCGAGTCAAACATGTCTGTGGGTGTGAGGGGCTAAGTGAAAAATAGGATATACGTGTGTTAGTTGTGATTGAACTAACTGTTATCCACTAAGCTTTAGTGTGAGCTATTTTGTAGCACAGGTATCGCTGATAGAAATGCAACTGGCCCATCCAACCCCAGAACATTCAGAGCACCAGAAGAGGGTGTTGAGTCTGATGATGATCAGAGTAGTTACATCCTTCAATTAGAAAGTAAGCTAAAAGAGGCTGAGGACAAAATTAATGAGCTTGAATTAGCGAGGCATTCTGGAAATGATGATACACCACCTGGATTCCCAACCGCGCAATCCCAAATGATACACAATGTGCACCAAAACCAGTTTCAGAATCAAATACCTAACCAATACTATATGCCACCACAAAACACTTTTACTTACCAAAATCCCATGATGATGAACCCGTACCAAATGAAAATGTTTCAACAACCTTACGTGCAACCACCCAAAAAGTGTACTTATAAGAACTTCCATGATTGCAAACCCTCTGAGTTCTCTGGAAGTACTGATCCGACTGTAACTCTCAATTGGTTGCGAGAAATTGAAAGGGTATTTGAAGCGTGCCAGTGTGAACCCGAGCTGAAAGTGACATATGCTAGTCGAATGTTGAAAGGTAGGGCTATGATTTGGTGGGATTCTTTGATTTCCAGTATACCAAAAGAACAAGTGAGTATGATCACTTGGGAGCAGTTTCATGGGAAGGTGTGTGAACAGTACTGTAATCCGTTTGATATGAACCGAATCAAGACTGAGTTTCTTGAAATGAAGATGACACCTCAAATGATGATCGATGAGGTAGTAGAGAAGTATATGGATAAACTGAGGTTTGTACAACAGTGGGTGCCAGACGAAGCGTCTCGTATACAACATTTTGTTAATATCATTTTGCCAGAGTACCGAACTTTTGTTAGAACGGCTACGTCGTTGTCTCAAGCGGTTGTGATGGCTAAGATGGTAGAAAGTGATGTTTAGGCCGCCAGAAATAGAATGTTTGGTAATGTGCTACAACAAGGTGGGCAAGTATCTGGTCAATCAGGATCTAAATCCAAGAAGTCTAGTGGGTTTAAATTGAAGGGTAAAAGTGGTCAGAGTAGTTCTGGGTCTGGATCAGGTAAAGGGAATTGGTGTCACACGTGTCGATCTTCTTACAGTGGTCAGTGTTCTGAGGCTACAAGAAGATGCTTAAAGTGTGGTGTTGTTGGGCATGAGTCTTCAGCATGCCCGTATCCGAATAGTGTGTGTTGGAGTTGTCACAAACCAGGGCATCGTGCAATTAGTTATCCGTCGAAGAGTGGTAGTTCCGGGGCAGGGTCAGGGGCGCGTTCAGCATCAGCCGTAAGGTTAACTGCCTCGAGTGGTCAGAAGAGGAAGAACCCTCCAATAGTAAAGGCTAGAGCTTTTCAGATGTCGGTTGAGAATGCTGTGGCAACCGACGAAGTGATCACCGGTATGTTTCTAATCAACTTAATACCTGCTCGCGTATTGTTTGATTGTGGTGCCAATAGGTATTTTATGTCCCTAGATTTCTGTGCTAAGTTAAATTTACCAGGTACTGTGTTACCCAAGCCAGTTAGTGTAGAAGTAGCCGATGGTAAGACCACACCCGTCACAACATATGTGTCTGGGGTTTGTATAGAGATCGAAGGGAAGTCTTTCCCAGTGACTTGTTTAGTGTTACCTATTCCTAGCTTTGATGTAGTATTAGGAATGGATTGGCTGAGCTCGCTTAGGGCTAATATTAAGTGCGATAGGAAAATGATTACCTTTCGTTCGACCAATGGAACCCGTGTTGTGGCCCGAGGGGAGCGGGGCGGGTATAATTTTCCGTTGATAACCATGATGAAAGCGAAAAAGTCGATGGCAAAGGGTTGTGAATCATTTCTTGCATATGTGATTGATGTGAAGAAAGAAAAGAGAATAGTGGCCGATATTCCAGTAGTATCAGAATTTCCCGAAGTGTTCCCAGATGAGTTACCAGGTCTGCCGCCGGTAAGGGAAGTCGAATATAAGATTGAGTTGGTTCCTGGAACAACTCCAGTTGCAAAAGCTCCATACCGATTAGCGCCATCTGAAATCCGTAAAATGATGTCACAGATTCAAGAGTTATTAGATCGTGGGTTTATCCGACCGAGTTCTTCACCGTGGGGTGCTTCGGTATTGTTTGTTAAAAAGAAAGATGGGTCAATGCGTATGTGTATTGATTATCGTGAATTGAACAAAAGAACTGTGAAGAATAAGTATCCGTTACCTCGAATAGACGATTTGTTCGATCAGTTACAGGGTGCTTCATTCTTTTCTAAGATAGACTTACGATCCGGATATCATCAGGTTTGTGTTGCTGAATCAGATATACCGAAAATAGCGTTCAGAACAAGGTATGGTCATTATGAATTTCTTGTCATGCCGTTTGGGTTGACGAATGCGCCATCAGTCTTCATGGATCTAATGAATAGAGTGTGTCGTCCATTCTTAGATAAGTTTATGATTGTGTTTATTGACGATATATTGGTGTATTCGAAAACAGAGAGTGAACATGCTGAACATCTGAGACAGGTTTTGAAATTGTTGAAACGTGAACAACTATTTGCAAAATTTTTAAAGTGTGAATTTTGGTTACGTGAAGTGCAGTTTTTGGGTCATGTGATTTGTGCCGAGGGTATAAAAGTTGATCCGACAAAGATAGAAGCGGTAATGAATTGGAATTCTCCGAAGACTCCAACGGAGATTAAGAGCTTTCTGGGATTGGCTGGTTATTATCGCAGGTTTATCAAGGATTTTTCTAAAATAGCAGGTCCGTTGACTAAGTTGACTCGTAAAGATGTAGCCTTTCGATGGACTGATGAACAGGAAAAGGCTTTTCAGATTCTGAAACAGTTACTGTGTCAGGCACCAGTGTTAGCTTTACTAGAAGGTTCAGACGACTTCGTGGTATACTGTGATGCATCATATGCTGGGTTGGGTTGTGTATTAATGCAAAGAGATAAAGTAATCGCCTACGCCTCACGACAGTTGAAAGTTCATGAGAAGAATTATCCAGTGCATGATCTTGAAATGGCTGCAGTAGTGTTTGCTTTGAAACTTTGGAGACACTATTTATATGGAACCCATTGTGTTATTTGTACAGATCACAAGAGTTTGCAGTATATCTTCTCACAGAAAGAATTGAATATGCATCAGAGACGATGGCAAGAGTTGATCAAAGATTATGATTGTGAAATTAAATACCATCCAGGTAAGGCAAATGTGGTTGCAGATGCGCTAAGTCGTAAAAAGTCAAGTGAAAATGTGAAATTCCTTCGGTTGAATATAACTTCAGATTTGATTAACAACTTAAGATCCGTTCAGGCCTGTGCTTTGGAGGACGAACATATTAAATCCGAACAAATGACCAAACGAAAAGTGAACTTAATTGATGACTCACGTGGACTAAAGACCTTAAACAATCGTGTTTGGGTGCCTAAGCTTGGAGATTTGAGGGATTTAATCATGAAGGAAGCTCACAAATCCAGATTGACAGTACATCCGGGTAGTAATAAGATGTATCATGATTTGAAAATAGTGTATTGGTGGCCGACAATGAAAACAGATATCGCTCGATATGTCGAAAAGTGTCACATTTGTGCTCAAGTGAAAGCAGAACATCAGAAACCTTATGGTTCGCTACGTCAATTATAGATTCCAGAGTGGAAATGGGAACATATAACGATGGATTTTGTGACCAAACTACCAAGAACTCAGAAACGACACGATATGATTTGGGTAATAGTGGATCGTCTAACTAAAAGTGCTCATTTTCTTGCTACTCGTGAAACAGCTTCATTAAGTGAGTTAGCTGAATTGTATGTGAAAGAAATAGTTAGTCTACATGGTGTGCCGTTATCGATCGTTTCAGACAGAGATTCCAGATTTGTGTCGAATTTTTGGAATAGTCTTCAACAGAATTTGGGTACACGTGTGAATTTAAGTACAGCTTATCATCCTCAGACAGACGGTCAGAGTGAAAGAATGATACAGACTTTGGAGGATATGTTAAGGGCTTGTGTGTTAGAATACGGTGGTTCGTGGGATACACATTTACCGTTGGTCAAATTCGCGTATAATAATTCATATCATTCGAGTATAGGGATGCCGCCCTATGAAATGTTGTACGGTCGTCGTTGCAGAACTCCAACTTGTTGGTTAGAAGCTGGGGAGAAACAGTTTGCAGGTCCCGAAATTGTTCAATTGACAGCCGAAAAAGTTGCTATTGCGCGAGAAAAGTTGAAAGCCGCTAGAGATAGACAGAAAATGTATGCTGATCCGCGTAGACGTCCGGTAACCTTTAATGTGGGTGAACGAGTGTATCTAAAAGTTTCGCCGTGGAAAGGGGTTATCAGATTCGGTAAACGTGGTAAGTTAGCACCGAGATTTATTGGTCCGTTTCAGATCAGTGAAGTGTTGAATGATCAGACTGTGGTGTTAGATCTTCCGCCAGAGTTAGCCGGTATTCATAATACATTTAACGTGTGTTATCTTCGTAAGTGTAAAGTCAATGATGAAACGCAACTCCTTCCTTTAGAAGATTTAAGGGTCGATTTGAATAAGAAATTGGTGGAAGAGCCGGTCCGTGTAGTTGATCGAAAAGTGACTAAGTTGAGAAATAAAGAGATACCGATGGTGTTGATCGAGTGGAAACATAGTTTGGGTTCTAATCTTACGTGGAAAACGGAAGAGTTGATGAGAAACCGCTACCCTCATTTGTTTGACCAAGATCAGATTCCGAGGACGGAATCTCCTTAAGGGGGGTGGATTTGTAACAGACTGAAACCCGGGCTAGTTGTAAGTGGACTATTTTGCCCTTAGGGTTTGTGCTAAGTCTTAAGTGCTTTTATTTTAATTATTTTATTAGTGTTTTATTATAATTGTGTTGTGACCAGCTTGTGACAAGGGTCCTAGAACAGGTTTGTTTATTTTAATTGGACCTCGTTGGGGTTACCTAATCGTGAGCGAAAGATTTTAGATAACTGGTAAATACCCGTGTGTGATGGGGTATTGTGTTTTAACACAGATATAAAAGCCTTGACCAGCTCATTTTTGATGTTTCCAGAAAATTCACTTCATCACTCCCGTACCTAACTTTCACCTCTTCAAAAACCCTAATCACTCAATCTCGATTTGGTTCTTAAAGTGAGTCAAGAAACTGATTCTTTGTGTTGTTGTGAGTTTATCAAGGTAAGATTTGTCAAATTTCATGTCCAAATCAGTGTGTAAATTGAGTTTGAAGGTGAGTTTTGTTAAAAGTGATTTTTGAGTCAAAAGTACTAAAATTGATGTTGTTTGAGCATAAAATTTGTGGGTTTATGTTTCTAAATGTTTAGTGTAAAAGATGTGTTCGGTTTTGGGGTCTTAAACGAGTCATAGGTCGAGATTTGGTGATTTTGGGTTGAAACCCGTCACTTTGCTGCTGTTGCAGCTGATGAACTACCTTCGGCCGATGGTAGTTGACCATCGACCGATGGTGAGGGACGATCGGCCGGTGGACAGGACCATCGACCGATGGTGTATGACTTCTGACCAGCTGATGTAATTTTGACGATCGGCCGATTGGGTGTGACCATCGACCGATGGTGTGTTGACGATCGGCCGATGGATGGGACCATCGACCGATGGTCTTAGGCAGTGAAATTCTTACTAAGTGTGGAATTCTAGCCGTTATACTGCCCGTTTGTATTTTGGTGTTCATGATGTAAATTTTGAAAGTGCACAAGTGTTAAGCATGAAAATTTTAGCGGACGCAAATTTTTACTAATTTGCTATAATTCGTTGTCAGTGTGTCTAATCTTGATGGGAACACTATTCTAACTTGGTTTTTGCTGTTCTCAGGAGATAAGGACAAGGAGGAAGCTCAGAAATAATAACTGAGCAGTTGCTGGTAATTGGTGAGTGGGTCTATCTACGGATAGAGTTTAAGTAGCATATCATGCTACTGTGGTTGACTCCTTTACCATGCATAGTGTAGGAATTTCATGATAGAATAATATCATTTGCCTGATGTTGTATGTGAATTATGTGTACACTGTGTGAATGGCACCAGTCGGGCCTAGGGAGACTGAGGACTCGAGACCGTTCCTAGGAGAGGTTAGAGTCCGTATGAGGTCAACCGTGCCTAGGGGAGGTTGGGTCCATAGCCTACTGATTGTGGAGTATAGTGTGAATGATGCATCCCCTGCATCTGGATAACTATACTGTGAATTGAGTAGCAGGGACTATCGGTAGACTCAAGCCCGATCAGCTGAGAGTCGTGTGCTCGTACAAGCCACCGATCCTTGTATTGTCTTATTGTATGCTAGTTGGTGGTTAGCATGTATTGTTGTTTGTATATAGCTTGTGTGTGGCTTAAGCTATATCTGTTAGATAGATTCCATTCACTTAGCGGTGCGCTAATCCCCCACATATTCTCCCCTTGCAGGTTTAGGTACTGCTAGTCTGGATGGGTGTTGATGCAGAAGACATGTTTGACAACCCAACTCTGATGTGGACTTTTGTATAAATAATGTTTTGTAATAACGTAACACCGTTGTGTAAACTTAAACGTAATTACACGGATTAATGTAATGACGTGACATATATAGTGTTTGTAAATAAAGTCTTCCGCTGTGTGTTTAAAATAAAAAATAAAAAATGGCCGGTGTTACAGAAATTGGTGGTGATGTGTGTGTTAAAGTGAATCTGTTAACAGACAGCGTGCGATGGGGTTTTTTTTGCGGCGATAATCGCCGCTAAAAATTGCCGCAGTAAATGGCCGTCAGTAGAGGGAAACTTGAATTTTCGTGAAAATTTTGGTGGGAGCTTATCTGCGGCGATGGTCGCCGCTAAAAAGGGGGATTTTTTAATTTTAATAATTATAATTAGTTTACTAATTAATTTATATAATTATTTTTTATATTATATTAATTAAGATAATTATTTTATACAAATATTAATATATATATATATATATATATATATATATATATATATATATATATATATATATATATATATATATATATATATATATATATATAGGGGCAGGATCAATGGAGAAGTAACCAATCGGGGGAAAGCAAAAAAAAAAATTTCGTTTTTTTTTTGAATTTTTTTTTCAGGCATCAAGATCACACGAAAATATGAACATTTAGAAAAGACACTTCGTGATGAATGTTATTATTTAGGCGGGAAATCGATCGACAAAAATAACATTCAAGATAATATTGATCGTGAAGAATGTTAACGTTTTTTTCTTCTTCATGTTTTGTGAAGTAAAATTTAGCTCGATTTAGAGTTTAGGGTTTAGGGTTTGGTGTTTTGGGTTTAGTCCCTAAACCCCAAACCCTAAACCCTAAACCCTAAACTCTAAACCGTTCGTGTTAAAAATTCGATCTAAATCCTAAATCCAAACCCTAAATTTCTAAACCCTAAAACTCTAATATCTAAACCCTAATATCTAAAACCTCAACATACGCTCGAAAACATGATAATTGTTATATATTACTTCTTTGAGCATTTTCTTGCCAAAATAAAAACATTTATCACAAAGTGTCTTTATTAAATGTTCATATTTTCATCCAATCTACAATGTTCGTGAACAAAGTTTTTTCAAAAAATGAAAAAAAAAGTTTTGCTTCCCCCCGATTGGTTACTTCTCCCTTGATCCTACCACTATATATATATATATATATATATATATATATATATATATATATATATATATATATATATATATATATATATATATATGTGTGTGTGTGTGTATATATATATATATATATATATTGTAGAATATATATAAAATGTAATTTTTATATTTACGTTTATAAATTAGTCGACCGCACATATTATCTTCATCACCGTCATTAGCGCTATCATTGTCATCTTTATCACCGTCATCATCATCCATCACTGTCATCATCGTCCATCACCGTCATCACCATCATCGTCCATCATCGTGATCTTCATCATGGTCATCACCGCCACCACTTTATTAATGTTACTTGATGACGTTACTTTACGACGTTATTTGATGACGTTACTTGATTACATTTCTAGTTTCAGTTTCTAGTTTAACTTAGTTAACAATGCGTTTTAATTTCTAATTAATATGTGTTGAAGTTTCTAATTAATTAATATATGTGTTGAATTTTCTAATTGAACCATAATTAACCCCTAATTAACCCATAATTAACATATCAACTAATTGGGCCGGAAAATTTTGGCGGAATATCTTGGGCGGGAAACACTTTGTGGCAGTATATGTTTATGGCTATTTAAAGACTATCCAATGCACCAATGTGTTCCTTCATATCCACCAACTCAACTCAATTCTCTATCCCGATTACACAATGAATCACTCTGTGATCGATAGACCTATTAGTGAAGGTCGTGAGGTCAATCTAAAAGATCTTCCAGAAATCGAGCATGAATTCGAAAGAATGGGTTGGCTTCCTTTCATTCAGGTTATTAAGTACTTGTTTCCTCTACTCGTCTATCAATTCTATTCAAACTTTCAATTCATTAATGAACAAACAGTGAGGTTTCGAATCTATGACCATCCATATGAGTATACTCTTCAAGAATTCGGTGCACTATTGGGCGTTCCCTTTGATGGTATAAATATCTATTATCCCGGTGAAGACCTTCAAGATCTTCTTTAGGGTATCGTACCACATCAAATAACCATACTTATATGTCGTACTTGTGTTCCATACAAGAAAATAGTACGTACGGGCATCCTTGACGATTATATTCGTCCTGAAATTTCCACAAGAAATGCAGTTATCTCAAGTAACATGTACCACCATGATCCAAATGTCAGTCGTTTGTCAATGACTGAAGCTTTGATTCACTAGTGCATGACTCACAAGCTAATATTGCTCATTTAGTCGCTTCCCGAATGAATGAGCTTCATAATGAAACAAGACCTCTTCTATGTGGAGCGTTTTTAAGTCTTTTATTTACTAATATCAGTGCGGTTAATGGTCTTGTAGGACGAAGTCTTTTAAGTACGGTACCTATTGACATTTCCTTCGTTGCTGAAACTTCGCCAGCATCGGGCTCGGGTTTCAAAAATTTGTCCACTAGGTCGGATGCTCGTAATCATCATCGTCGTCGTGGTTAGTAGTGTGATTTAACTTCAGTAACTTTGTAAGATCGTCATTTAATAATTTATGTTGAAGTGTGTGTTTAATTCAGTAACATTGTATGACCTTTATTTTATGTTTGTCGTTTGTAGTGTTTAAATCACAATCTTTGTATAATATTCCATTGAATGTTTGTCATTTGTTCGGTGTTAATTAAAGTAACATAAACGATACAACATAAAAACGATACTAATAACATAAACGATAGCTTATAAAACAATACTAATACTTGAAAACTAGAAAATGACAATAACATAAATGATTTCATTCAACATTGCTTATAAAACGATACAATTAATACTTGAAAACTAGAAGATGACAATAACATAAACGATACAACATAAAAACGATACTAATAATACTAAACTTAACAGTTTAGTTGACGGAAATTAAAATACATTTCTTCTTCTTCTTTGAAAATTAAATAGAGAGAAATGCGATTGGAACGCCAATTCAATGTCTCTTTTATACCGTTCCGCTCATCTTCACTACGGAGATATATAGTGGATAATTCCGAAACTTAGTCATCTTCGTAATACAACACGCCAGTGTGTTCAAACGGAACCATTTCTTTCAAAAAACATAACAGGTCCTCCAAACATGCGTGGCGAACATCAATTTCTCTGAATATAGACTGAGAACTACGGGTATAATCGTAAACTCTCCTTTCATTACGGAAATTACTTCCGTAATAAACTTCCAATGAGACAATCATTGGCGCAAGGATAGTCATTTTGTGTATTGTTTGTGTGTAATGTACGTGTATGTTTGTATTGTGTGTGTTTGATGATAAGTTGTTCAGCTAGTTAAATAGAAAATAGAACCTTATTATTTGCGGCGACCCTTTTGCGGCGAGGTGCAAATTGGAGGGAATTTTTTTGGCAGGAAAAAACTGGAGGGAAAAAGTACGATTATTTGCGGCGAGGTACATTGCCGCATAAAAAAATTCAACGCTTTGACCGTTTGTCATAAAAAGAAAAGGAAAAAGAAAAGGAAAAAGAAAATAAATTACTGATTATTTGCGGGGAATGGTAAAAAGGAATCGCCGCAAAAAAGGGTGGACCCATTTGTGACCAGAAAAGGAGTCAAAGAACGTGACTTTTTTGGCGTTTAGTGGCTTATTTGCGGCGACCTCTAAGCGCCGCAAAAAAAGGGCGACGCCTGTCCTGTTTTTTCTTGTAGTGACGGTCCATGCCCCGTATGGGATTGATGCGAGTTTTCTTCTTGGCACGCAATTGCGGGGCGGGTATAACAACTGCGGAAGATAATCACATGAGTGGTTAAGTCCCCCTAGGTAATCACAACTAACTGCTGTCCAAAAAATATATTAATATTAAAAAGTTAATAATATAATACTACGAGTAATATGTGTTATGAAAGTCAAATTTGGATGACAACTTGCACAGTAAAATTATGAATTATTGATTACTGTTTCACCTATCATTATCATACATAATTGAAAACAACAATTGTATAGTTAATTTTAGTACTATAAATATCGAGTGAGATATAAGGATGCTACATACAATTCTTCAATAATAATTCTTACTTCCTCATTTCTTCTTGAATAATCTATAGTTGAGAATTAGGCTACAAAAGTTGTTATCTATCACTAAATTACAACACGTTATCAGCACGAAGTGCTCCGTATAATCAAGGTTTATCTAAGCAAGAACAAGTCACTAATCAAGGTAAGAAATTCTTTAACGATATCTTCTATTATTTATTAGTAAGGTAAATATTATTATCATCATAAGTAAAATTATATTTATGTAATCTAACTTTTATTAACTTCACTAACATTTATATTTATGTTATTTAAGTTATATATGGTCGGTTATACCGCCTGAATTATATTTATGTAATCTAACTTTTATTAACTTCACTAACATTTATATTTATGTTATTAACTTCACTAACATTTATATTTATGTTATTAACTTCACTAACATTTATATTTATGTTATTTAAGTTATATATGGTCGGTTATACCGCTTGAATTATATTTATGTAATCTAACTTTTATTAATTTCACTAACATTTATATTTATGTTATTTAAGTTATATATGGTTGGTTACACCGCCTGAATTATATTTCTGTAATCTAACTCTTATTAACTTAACTAACATTTATATTTATGTTACCTAACATGCATGATTACTTATGCAATTAATCATTATTTATTTCATGCATACTAATGTTTATTCTTAAAATTTATTATTTATGCATAATATGATTATTCTCTTAATCTTCGTATTTATACTAAACGTATTTATAGTAATCGTATTTTTACTAATAAAATTCTTTTATTAAAATTATTATTAATACAACGAGTACATAACATTCGTTAACGTCAACTAACGACGTTACAACGGTCATATATACATAACAGTTGTTAACGTCAACTGACGACGTTACGACGACTATATTTTTCAAATATAAAATAAACATCTCCGTTTTCACATTTTCTCAGATTACCACTCTCAAAAAGTTTTTTGTAAAGATGATTCACACAATGATGATTTTTCCTATTGTATTAGTCATACTAACTATCATCATTGTTGCTAATATACCACCGGGTGAACCTATATTCTATCCTGCTCTTGTGGTTTTATCATTTGTAATCATGCCATTATTCTGTTGTTTGCTACTTATGAATTTAAAATGATTCTGATTTCATTTTATTATTTTTCTATGAATAGAAGTTGATTATGATTATGATTTATCTTGTTCATCTTTTGATAATAGAAAATGTCAAATTTGAAAAGGCTTAAATTTGCTCCTTTAGAATCAAGTGGGAACAACTACTTAACATGGGTTATGAATGTAGAAAAACATCTCGAATCAATCGGTATTTTAGAAACCCTGAATGAAAATAACAATTGTTCCGAACAAGAAAAAGCAATAGCAAGTATTTTTCTTAGCAAACATATTGACGAGTCCTTAGAATCTACATATTATATAATTGAAGATCCAAGTTTATTATGGAAAATAATCAAAGATAGATACGATATTAATTATCAAGAAATAATGGTGATCCATGAAAGAATAAAATTGAAGATGTTAGTAGACGCTCTTATAAGAATCCAGGAGATTCTTATTAATGATCTGGTAACGTGGATCATCAGTCTAGTATTTCTTGAATACATGAACATCTTGTTTATCTCTACAAATAAGTCCCAAAAGAAAAGAAAAAGAGAGTGAATCGGTTGAAAAATCTTGAATAAATAAACCCTGAGCTACCTTGAGACTTGAATGGTTTGTATTTTTTAAGATGCCTAGCTTGTTATGTATCACTCATAAATAAATGGTTTTAGACCATAACGCATATGTTTATTAAGTGTTATCTTTTATGTACTTCAGATTGTAACTTGTTTGCAGGTAATATAATTTGATTATCTTGCTGAAATATAACTCATTATTTGCTTATCTTATTTGAAGTTTTAGTATGAATCCTGCTGAAATACAACATCAATTAAATGGTAAAGACCTATGTATTGCAGATAGTGATAACATACACACTATGATCAAATCTAAGAAATATTTCATTGATTTAAATCAAAATGATGGAATTATAAATACTATATCAGTTTTGCAAACTTGATATAAGGAACGGAAAAGAAAAAAATTCATATTACCAAATGGTACGAATTTTCTGATAAACAATGCTTTGTTTTCTCCCAAATCAAAGAGAAATTTGTTAAGTTTCTCTGATATATATCATATTGGATATGACTATCAGTCAATGATAAATGGAAATGAGAAATACCTATGTAGCACCGAAAAACGCATATGATAAAAAGCGCATATGATGAAAAGCGCATATGATGAAAAGCGCATCGCATATGATTAAAAGCGCAGCGCATATGATAAAAATCGCAGCGCATATGATTAAAAGCGCATATGATGAAAAGCGCAGCGCATATGATTAAAAGTGCATATGATGAAAAGTGCATATGATGAAAAGCGCAGCGCATATGATTAAAAGTGCATAAAAGGATATATAATGAAAAGCACATATGGTGATTAATGAAAAGAATATTGTAAAAGAATCACCAATGTTTCTTGAAAAGAATTCAAGGTTATATATATGGACCAATTCATCCATCATGTGAACCATTTTGATATTTCATGGTTCTAATAGACGCATCTAGCGGATGGTCTCATGTTTGTAAGTTATCAAACCGTAATATGACATTTGCAAAGTTTCTTGCACAAATTATTAAATTGAGAACACATTATTCTGATTACACCATTAAAAGGATGAGACTTGATAATGCTGGTGAGTTAACATCTCAAGCATTTAATGATTATTATATATCTACAGGGATTGTTGTTGAACATCCAGTTGCTCATGTGCATACACAAAATTGTTTAGCTGAATCAATAGATAAACGCTTGCAGCTAGGGGTGTTCATCGGTTTGGTTTTCGGTTTTTCGGATTATTCGGTTTGGTTTTTTCGGTTTTCAAACTGTTAAAATCAAAACCGAAAACCAAACCAAATTCGAATTCAAATATCAAAACTGAAACCAAAACCAAACCGAATTCAAATTCAGTTTTCGGTTTGGTTTCGGTTAAAACCAAAGTCTACTTTCAATATCAATTTTTTAATTTTTCCCTGCGAGATGAACAAAAATATATCATACTAAACTAATATATATAATCGAACATATATATATATATATATATATATATATATATATATATATATATATATATATATATATATATATATATATATATATATATATATATATACAAATTTACAATATACAATAATTTTATATTAACTTATAAAATATCATAATACAATGAATCGATGATCATGGATAGTAAAAAGGACTGAATTTAATTTCGTTTATTTATAGATATAGTCGTTAGAATCCTGTTGTAACTTCATGTAGCATCCCCTTTTTCTTAAAGGAAGATGCAGAGGTGATCTCTTTGTTTTAATGAAAATGATATACTTTAAAAAAAAAAAAAACTATAAACAAACTCAATAACTTAGAGAAAATCAATTTGAATTACTTACATGTATAAGAATGTGGAGATAAAGAAATTAAAAAAAATATGATTTAATAATATAAATATGATTTCAAATCCGAGTAAACAAACTTTGACTTGAAAAGGTAAATTATCTACTCAAATTATATATCTAACACATATATACAATAATATTAATAACTAAATATATTTATTCAATAATATCGAAATTGAATTCGGTTTTTTATTCGATTAACCAAATTCAGAAATTTCAAAACCAAAATCCGAACCGAAAAACCATATTTTAATTCGGTTTTCGGTTTCGCTCGATCTGAAAACCATTTTATAAATTCGGTTTGGTTTTTTTTGGATTGGTTTCGATTTGGTTTTCGGTTTAAACGGTTTTGACCAAACCGATGAACACCCCTACTTGCAGCTAATAACTAGATAATTGGTAATGAGTACAAAACTCTCAATATTTATATGGGGACATGTAAATTTACATGATGCGACATTAATTCGCATTAAACCAAGTGCAAGTCATAAATATTCTCCATTACCAACTTAATTTTGGTCGAGAGCCAAATATTTTCCATCTTGGAACATTTGGTTGTGCAGTGTATTTTTAATTGCACCACCACAACAAATGGTTCCTCAAAGAAGGATTGAAATATATGTTGAATATGGAACATCTTCAATCATAAGATATATTGAATCCATGACGGGTGATGTTTTTACAGCACGTTTTTGCTGATTGTCACTTTAATGAGACAATGTTCCCTAGATAAGGGGAGAAATAAAAAAAATAAAGAAAATGATGTTTCATGATGTGAACATCAATTAAGGTATCTTGATAATCGCAGAAAAAAATGCGAAACAAAAATTAAAAAAATAATAATAATAATAATAATAATAATGCATATGCAAGAACTTGCGAATAAATTTCCTGATGCATTTACAGATGCAAAAAGAGTGACTAAATCAAATATATCAACAGTAAATGCTCTAGCAAGAATTGAAATTCCAAAAGCTGGCAATAATGTCACTCTTGAGTCTTTATCACGCCAGAAACGTGGGAGACCAATTGGTTCAAAAGATAAAAATCCTTGAAAAAGAAAATCAGCTGATAATGAGGTAAAAGAAAGTGTTCAAGAAGAACCACAAATCAATACTCCTTCTGCAGAGGAAATTGATGATGTCAATACGAAATTTTCAATCAATTATGCACATTCAAAAATATTATGGAACCGAAATGTAATGAAAAACCTTGATGAGATATTTTCAAATAATGTTGCATATGACATCATGAATGATGATGATGATGATCCAGAACCAAAATCTGTCATGGAATGTCAAAATAGACATGATTGAGATCATTGGATAGGAGCAATACGAGTTGAATTAGAATCGCTCAATAAAAGAAAAGTTTTCGGATAAATCGTTATCACTTTTATAGATTTGAAACATATGAGATAAAAAATGAATTTTTATCCGAAAAAGAAATGAGAAAAATGAAGTTACAAGATAAAGCTAGACTTGTAACTCAAGATTTCTCTCAAAGACCATGAATGGATTATGAGAAAAACTTATTCTCCTGTTATGGATGCAATTACTTTTAGATACTTAATCATCCTAATAGTTTCTAAAAATTTAGAAATGAATCTCATGGATATTATAACTACTTATTTAAATGAATCACTTGATAGTGATATATACATGAATATCCATGAAGGGTTTAAGGTATCAGAAACATCTAATGCAAAATCCAAAGAAATGTATTCTATTGAATCACAAATATTTTTATATGGATTGATACAATAGTATAACTGATTAAGTGATTACTTGATAAGAAAAAGGGTATACAAATAATCTTATTTGAACATGTGTTCTTATTAAGAAAACAATGTCCGGATATGTGATTGTAAGTTGTTTATGTCAATGATCATAACATCAAATGAACAAAAAAAAAGATCTATGAAATCATTCAACTTCTAAAAAAAAATTAAATGAAAGATCTTGAAAAAAAAAATCAAGTATTGCCTTGGATTGCAAATTGAGCATATGCCTAATGGTTTACTTTTACATCAAACAAACTATACCGAAAAGATTTTAAAACATTTTTTAATGACAAAACCATTGGTTGATATATCACTCAATATTGACACTGATCCATTTCATCCCCGTGAAGATCATGAAGATCTTTACGGATCAGAAGTTCCATATCTTAGTGCAATTGGGGTTATTATGTATTTTACAAATTGTACAAGACCTGACATTTCTTTTGCAGTTAATTTGTTAACAAGGTTAAGCTCAACCCCTACAAAAAGACATTGAAATGGGATCCATCAGATATTTTGATACCCTTGAGAAACTGCTGATTTAAAATTATTTTATTCTAACGCTTCAAAACAAGATTTGGTTGATTATGTATATGCAGGTCATTCATCAAATCTTCATAAAGATAAATCTCAAACTCAATATGTATTCCTAAATGGAGGTACCACAAAATCATGGCGTTCTTAAAATAAACATTTGTTGCAACATCATCAAATCATGACGAAGTTATTGCATTATATGAAACTACTCGAAAATGTGTTTGGTTGAGATCAATAACACAAATCATTATCGATTCTTGTGGACTAGAACGCTATAAAAGACCAACAACTATCTTCACCAACAACTATATATGAAGATAATGCAGCTTGCATAATACAAATGAAAGAAGAGTAGAACAAAATATAAATGCTGACGAGGCGCCAAAGCCATAGACGATCTTAACGGTCATAAGTTTGATGAAAAAGAATAAGGCTCAGAAAAGACTAAAAGGAAATAGGAATTGAAACAAGGGTTTGAGCAAACCATGAAGGAGACTGTAGACAAATCACAGGGGCTAAACTTGTACATAAAAGATTTAGATGATATAGTTTCAGATGAAAACCTCAGATTCTTCTCATATACTCAAGATCTCGTAAAAGACAACCAGATTGAAATGAGATATGTTCAATCCAGCAATAACTCTGCCGATCTTTTCACTAAAGCACTTCCAACTGCTATTTTCAGAACGCATGTTCACAATATTGGCATGAGACATGTTAAAAGGATTTAACGCCTCAACGAAGTCTACTTGAGGGGGAGTCAACTATATGCTGCACTCTTTTTCCCTTAGCTAAAGTTTTTTCCCACTGGGTTTTCTTTAGCAAGGTTTTTAACGAGCCAGTATAAGTTGATCTCTAAATGATAATAAAGTTGTCATCAAAAGGGGAGTGTTATGAAAGTCAAATTTGGATGACAACTTGCACAGTAAAATTATGAATTATTGATTACTGTTTCACCTATCATTATCATACATAATTGAAGACAACAATTGTATAGTTAATTTTAGTATTATAAATATCGAGTGAGATATAAGGATGCTACATACAATTCTTCAATAATAATTCTTACTTCCTCATTTCTTCTTGAATAATCTATAGTTGAGAATTAGGCTACAAAAGTTGTTATCTATCACTAAATTACAACAATATGTAAATTATTAGTATTTGGTAATAAAGTGCCTTAATTATAGTCTACAAGTAGGCTTTTGTATTTTATTTTGCCATATGCCATATTAGCATGTACCGTTATGAGATATTTGAATCTTTTGAATCTACATTATTAAGTGGAAGAATGATTAACTGGATTAACAGTAATTTAAACGTAACCTAATTACATGACTCTTTCATCTTGTCTTAACCAATTAAGCCATTAGGTTAGACTTTGAAACATTATTATAATGCGATTATTACCTTTTCATTTGAAAGAACAAGTAATTTATGCATAACGTTGATTTGGCATTTTACGTTAATTAAGAAATAAAAGTTATAAATTTACATGAGACTATTTCAAGGATTAACTGCTTGCATAAATTAAGATAGATTACCCCTATGTTATAACGTTATTTTGCAACGTTTTTTTTTTTTTCAAAAAGCAAAAAATATTATAAACTCGAAAAAGGGGTCAAGAAAAAGGGGTCAAGTAAGAAGCGCGACCCATACAACACGAACTATAGATCCAATTACAATTCGATTCTGGAGGCTATAGATGAATTATTACATGGATTTTGTTGCTAATTAAGAACGCAACTATATAGATGAATTACTACATTAAATCACACGATACAAATTTAAGAGGATTGGTTAACCACTCCAACCATTCTATTTTCTCCTTTTTATACTGAGATGCGATCAATTCAAAAGATTTTAGTTGAATTTCTATGAGTGCCGTTGATCCGTTCCAACTTTTGCTTGAAAAAATATTTTGGTTACGATTCCTCCACATTAAATATGAAAACGTCCACTCCAATGTTTGCCAAATACACGAGCCCATCAAGGATAGAGAACGATTACATTTACCACGAAAAGCCTCATTAATACTTTGATTAGAAACCGCTCATAGATTCCACCACTTATACACCCTTTCCCAAATGTATATCGATAATCGATAAAAGAACATTGATTGGTCAATTGACTCGATGTCGTCATCACATATGGGGCATCTAATGGAGTTAAGGTCTATACCTCTTTGTCAAGGTCAATACCTCTTTTGTCAAGTTTGGTACGTACGAACCGAAATTCGTCGATTTAACATCCTTCATTTGAAGATTTCAATGTTCAAAGGTACGAAGGTGTTTCGAAGTGTTTCTCATCGTGTTCTACAGTCTCGAATCAAAAGATCATCAATTATTCTCGCAAGCTTCTTTGTAGTAAAGATACCATTTGTTGCAAGTCTTTAGCTCCACGAATCCACCATCTTGTCCTGCTTCGAATACGAGTTCAACAAAGAAGAGAGTCCTTGTAGTTCACCGCATGCCCAGCCAGAAGGATCCCTGGTCCAGTTCTAATTTACGCGCCATGAGTCTCCTGTCCACGTTATTCTATCACTGACTGTAGCCTGTTGGTCAACATCAAGTCAAAATAAACGCCCGAACAAGTACTTTAGCGGTTTATCCCTTAGCCAAGGTTCTTCCCAGAAGGATGTTTCCATTCCATTTTCAATATGTTTGAAGGAGTTGCTGAAACTTACACCCAGCTTCTCGATGTTATAACCTGCAGAAAGTATATTAAATCATACACCACTTTTCCCTTGTGGCCGGTTAAGGCCCGAGAGGATAAGTAGCCCTTTAGCACCTTTTTCAAATCTTTAACCCAAAGTGAATTTGAATCTGTTTTGACTCGCCAAATTCACTTCCCCAATAGTGCAAGATTTTTTGCCCGAAGGAATTCAATGTTTAGACCTCTATAACCATAAGGTAAAAGAGAGTCCGTCCATTTGATCCAAGTTAATTTATTATACTCACCCGTCCCGCCCCAAAAAAAAATTTCTACGAATACACTAAAGACATTTTAATGATACTCAAGGGAGCTCGAAAGAGTGAGAAATAATATAGTGGTAAACTACTAACGACCATTATTTTACAATTTACATTAAGTCATTAACTCTCAAAGTCTCATACAAGTTTTCGTGAAAGAAACTAAATTTTCAATTTTATATATATATATATATATATATATATATATATATATATATATATATATATATATATATATATATATATATATATATATATGTATATATATATATATATATGTATGTATGTATGTGTGTGTGTGTGTGTGTGTATTACATATATGGGAGTAAATTATACCATCGGTCATTGTAGTTTACTCAAAATATTATCAGTAGTCCGTTTCTTTTTAAATTTACGTTGATCGTCCTTGTGTTCGATAAAGGCACAATGTTAGTTCTTTAGCTAACGCAAGTTAAATAGTTCGGTTAAATAATTATATGTGCTTGGCACATGATATGTAATGATGTGCATTGTTGCACACCAACTGCGCAAGATTCTAATGGCGTGTGTAGCCCCACAATAGTCGCGCAAGTTCATAATGATGCGCATGACCGCACATATCAGTTGCATAAGGTTCTAAAGATGCACATTGCTAGACGTCTGGTGCGCAATCTAAACGTAGCGCCACTAAGACTGTATGTGCCAGGTAAAAAGGTGTACGACGGCGACACTGAAACATAAAGGGCACTATGGCAGGTTGGCATGATCATGACACTATATAACGACTGATAAAGGACAGCAGGGTGTGAGGAGATAGAACTAAGATAATGATAGTACCTTTTGCAGCTTTATGGAATAAAAAGGACAAGAACAAAACAATGTGGCACTAATATGTCTTTTTGTCCCCTTACGTGGCATTAAGGGACAAAAGCTCACATGTATAAGTAGACACAACTTGGGATGAAAACACAACAACATTCTTCCACTCCAAATCATCCTCAAGAGTATTATCTTCTTAATACACAATCCATACTAACCAACCCGCGTGACCGGAATAGTCACTTAGCACTCTTTGCGGTTTCAGGTAACGTTGTTGATCAAGCATAAAATGGTCCAAGGGGTTCGGTTCATGCAAGATCAACAATGATGAGGGGTTTAAGGGTTTTTTGAGTTTAACTCTCCGGTCTGGAGTACCTTGAATAACCCTCATACGAGATGATGATCTCAGAAAGGGTGGTTAAACGTAACCCACCATTATTCGGGTTAACCGGAGTTGAAGGCCCAAGGGCGATGTTAGGATTTACGTGGTGTACACTACCTGAAATCGCTAAGTCTTTGTGAGTGTTGTGCCGGTCGCGCGGGTTAGCTGAGGTTAAAATACTTGTTAATATTCTTGTAGGTGAAATGTGATGTAATTCTGGATGATCGTCTTTGTTCTAGTTACGCCTATTTATACTTGTTGGCTTTTTGTCCCTTAGTGCCACGTAAGGGGGACAAAAAGGGATACGATGTTTCCACATCGTATTGTGTCTGTCCTTTTATTCCAAAAAGCTGAAAAAGTGCTGCCACTACCTTAGTGCTGTCCTCTTGATACCATGCTGTCCTTTTCTGTCCGCCCTGCAATGTTAGGATGGCATCGTACAACCACAGGTGTCCTTTTTTATTTTGTGTCTCCATAGTACCTTTCTAGCTTTATCTGTTTCAACATACGGAGCTGTGCTCAAATGCGCAATCAATATTTGTGAGACTAATGCTAAAGCGTGGCGAGATTTCGCGCTAGTCAATGTAAGATATGAGCCCGTGCGACTTATGTGGGGTGACATGCGCTAATCTTATATAGCGCATATAGATGTGCAGCTATGCGCATCGTTAAGTCCCCACAGTTCTATATTGAGCATAACTTGTTGTACGTGATGTAGAACTCTAATCATGTTATGAAATGCCCAAAAAAGGTGCGTTTTAATGCAAAGTGTTGTGCACCGTGTAGAACTTCTAATGATGACGTTTGGGACGTCGAACGATCATGTTTAATGCAGAGAAAACGCGCGTGTCATGGAGTTTTAATCATGACGTATAGCGTGTTACAGAGGTGCATTAAATGCTCAGGCATTTTTTCGGCTTGTCAGTCTGTTACGCATGGGAGGCTGTCAACTCAACAGTCACCTTTGCACGGTTACTGTTACTTGTCAGTTTGCTCTTTTTTCGGATTTGTGACACGTGTATGGCGATGGCACGTTTTTCTTCTCCCTACGTTTTCCAAAGTTTTACCCTATAAATACTTCATTAGCTTTATGTATTTTCTCTTCATCGCCTATACATCTTCTTCTTCTTTCTTCCTTGTGTAATCGGCTCAACGCTTTTTCAAATTTTACCAGTTTCCACTCGAACGATCATCAGATTAGGGTTTTTTTTCTTTACTCGCCTTCCTTTTCCCTTACGAAATTTATGTCTTCTTCTACTTCTACTACCGAAAGAAAGAACGTCGATGAGATTTCCTCCGTGATCACTCTCCAAGACCTGGAGGGGATCATGAGGGGTTATCCCCCTCTTCGTGCTTTAAACCCTATTCCCCCAAATAGCGACCAACATGCTCATGACCCTCCTACCAAAAAGGTGGCTATTTATTCGAAGGTGATGCAATACGGAAATCTTCGATATCCTCACACCTCTTTCTTGCTATCTGTTCTTCACCATTTTTGTATTGGTGCTGGGCAGCTTTACCCTTATAGCGCCTGCAAACTCTCTCTTTTTGAGATGTGGTGTAGGGCGCAGGGCTTCGTCCCTATGGTGAACCTATTCAGGAACCTCTATTCTTACCAAGCACGTGATAATGGCTGGTTTGGATTTCGAGATTGCGAGGGTTTTGCCTAGCGCACAAAGGCGGGCCTGCGTAAGAAGTGGAAAAACTCCTTTTTCTTTGTTGACCACACATTCATTCCCAATACTTGCGCCAATGTCCGCGCATAGCATTCTGATGTTAATAAAGATTTGAATGACAAGCCTCCCCATGACACCCGATGAGAAGCGTATGTTCAATATGTGTAAGAAGAAAAAACTCCCGGTGCGCACATATGCGACCGACATTCTTCGTGTTGGTCAAGTATGTACCTATCATGCCATTGCGCCGGTGCTGCTATACAAAGGACAGGGTACGATGGCTAACATCCATCATCTTTACAATTGTAATGTAGGATATTTATTAACAGTGCATGCTAACTTTACTGTGTTTATCTTTGCAGTGATGCCACTAATTACTGTGCTTCAGGATGAGAGTATTGACGAAATTACTGCCCATCATGGGGCGAGGAGGTTGAGGAACCTCATGTTGAGGGAAACACCACTCCTACTCATGGTGCGGAGGATAGCGTTCCTCCTCTTGGCCCTGAACTTCATGTTCCTGAGGGCG
Organism: Rutidosis leptorrhynchoides; assembly: GCF_046630445.1. Lineage (NCBI taxonomy): Eukaryota > Viridiplantae > Streptophyta > Magnoliopsida > Asterales > Asteraceae > Rutidosis > Rutidosis leptorrhynchoides. The sequence continues at coordinate 345,958,294 of NC_092338.1, read as the reverse complement.
ACAGCCCTCCTGAGGAGGAAGAGGTTCCACGCACATATGTGGAATCCAACGATCATGACATCAGGGATACCGTCCCTCTTGTCATCGAGCAAGGTGGGTTTGAAACCCGAGGCGCTTCTTCCCATAAGAAGGAAAAGCGCAAACATTCAGATAAGAGCGGGGGGAGGTCCCATAAGAAGAAGAAGAAGACATCTGGTAAGCGCCCCCTTCTTACAACTTCTTATTACTTCGATCTATAGTACTGTTTTCCGGTGGTTTATTTCATCCTTTTCATGTTATGCAGAGAGCGGTGAGGGAGCGCATTGTCCTCCTAAGGATATCTTTTTACAGTTTAACAAGTTGTCGGAGTTTTTGGACATTCCATCTGGGGCTGCTGCAACTCAACTGAAGTTCTTGTTGGACTATACTCTTGCAAGCGTGACAGAACTCTTCAAGATGAGGAGTTCAGAGGCAGACCTGTACATGGACGCTCAGACAATGCTCACTACTTTCTTCCGTGATGCTTATCGGATTAAAGATAAGTATGCGCTACTGAAGGGCGAGTCTAGTTCAGGGGCAGGATGCCTTAAGTGTGCATGATGCGCGTGATCGCCTCAACAATCTTCATAACGAGGTGAACGCAGCTCAAGAAGCGCGTGCTAAGGCAGAGGTAGCAAACCTTCAAGCGTCTTTAGACAAAGAGGCGCTTGCCAAGGAGCTTGAGTAGGAAAAGGGTGAGATGGATCAACTGAGGACTGCCAAAGCCAATCTCGTCAAAGCTACCGAGGGGCATTCCGCGCAGCTTGAGGAACTGTAAAAAGATGCACAAGTACGCCTGGGAACAGTTCTCCACTCTAAAGCTTGGGCTTCTGGAGCTGATTAAGAGAACTTGTAATTCTCCTGCTATGAACGATGCGTATAACAGGACGGTGAATGCTATTAGAGCAGCTGAAAGATGCAGGTTCTGGAAAATTCTGAGGAAACACGCTCCACTTCCTACTACTCCTCCTCCTGCTATAGTTAAGTTGATGCCTCTTGATGCTGCTATGGAGGAAAAGGCTGTTGTAAGTGCTTTAGCGCATGTGGATATGCCCGATCTGGTTGCTATGACCCAAGGTGAAGAGGTCACTGCTGAACAGCTCTTAAATGCCGTTTTGTAGTTTCTGTTTATGTATTTCATGCGCACTGTGCTTTTGTAATGAACTTCTTATTGACTGAAACATTTCGTTCTGTTAAGCAATGTGTCTTATTATTCGCGTTATTGATTTTAGTATTTGTACTTGAATATTGTGCATGCATGATACCGGGTTTAGAACTGCACTTTCGTGAATTTTGGTGACACCAATTATGCGCATATCAACTTAATCCTTTCAAGCATGTTATGTGCGTGGCTTAAATAATTTAGATTTGCTAACTGTACATTATACTCAAGGCATGTCAATACATGATTTATCATATATGCTGTTATGCACACAACATAGACTTAAATCATGCACCCTAATAGCTGCGCATCTAGAGTCTTCTAAGTATGCCAACACTTAGGACTGCAGTCAAGGGCGACCAACCCTATCGCTTATAGTCATGACTTGCAGATCTCGTATTCTGCTCGGGTGTGGCTAGGACAAACCAATGTCTGTCACCTCCGCTAATAAAATCTAGCTTGTCGCCAAACAAGCTTCTGCCACGCGGAGGTTGGAGAAAATACCCCTTCAAAGGCAGGAGTGCGCGTAGTATTCTCGACCGCACGCACCAGTCCAAGTAAAAGAACTACTTTGCATTATATATGGCACAAAGATTTTTGCAGACAATATCTTGGAAAAGTAGACAAAACATAGGCATACTGCCGATATTGATTACAATAGTTTTTTCTGCTAACGCAATTACACAAGTGGTACGATGGTTCTTTCCTAGGAACAACACATGAAAAATACGGATTTAATTACAAAAACTCTAAACATGTCTTCGCATTCAGCTGTATGTGACTTCATGGCTGAACGCCGCAACTCCCAGCATCCTTTGTTCCTTCGGTCGAGTTGTTTTCGTTTCCATATTCCATCGTATTGTTCCCCGGGACCTATTTAGACCAGTTCAATATTTTTTGTAAATCAACGAATGCGCGTAAATATGCGTTAATGTGCATATAAACATGCGTTTTATGTTTCATATTGTACAAGATTGTGCTCATTTAAACGCGGTAAGCGCGTTGAACTGTTTGCGCATTTTAAGCATCTACCCAGATCAAGTGCCCATCCTATAATCACGAAGCTAGTAATTAGTGAATTACCTGGTTGTCGTTTCTTTCTGGAGGTTTCGTCATCAGTGTTGCAATTCCGGCTTTTGTGGGAAATTTGAACGAACCACGTGCGATAGAGAGTACTACTTCAAACTTTTGCAGCGATGGGTAACCTAACAGCGTATCGTAGTTTGATAGCGTGCGAATGATGCTAAACTGTACTGTGTCATTGCGCTTCCTTGTCAAATTGTCATCGTCTTCGAGCTGTAGTTTGACCTCAAAGGTTCCAAGGGTAAGTAGTGGGCCACCAGAGAGTCCTCGAAATCTTTCCTTTGATGGCTTCAGGATAAGTTTGAGTTGGCGCGGAAGCTTTTGAAAAAATCGCTCGAACATAACATCTATGCTGCTACCAGTGTCCACATAGAGGCGCTTGATCTCAAATTTGATCTCTGGCAGGCGTCCACTAATCAGGATGAGGTTGCTCTCAACTTTTTAAACTTCGCTGACCGGCAACGTGGTTTACGCACATCCTTGAGAATGCATAGATCTTATCTTAGTGGCGATGCATTCTTTTGTGACTACGTGAATTACTTTATCCCGTCCCTTTTCTTTGTCTTCATAGTACTCTTCCTTGCGTAAGCGTTCCTTTGGCTCCTTTAAATGCTGGAGCTCGCCTCATTTCAAACATGCAACTACCTTATCAGTCAGTGCCTTGCACCTATTAGTCTCATGCCTGTAAATATCGTGAAAGTCGCAGAACTTGGACTTGTCGCGCCTTGCGTATTCGGATATGCGTGCTGGTCTACCGAAAGTTTGTGATATCAGTTCTGTCGTCAGGATTTCCTTGAGGCTTTTTTCCAAGTTTTTAATGTGTGTTTGGTTATGTTCCATGTCTTTATTCCTCCGATTGTTACTCCCGTGGCATCCATTAGTATGCCCGCGTCTGTTATCATTACCATGATGATAGGGGCCATTATCTTGGTATCCTTGGAGAGAGTTATGCGAACTGCGTCCTCCTCTTGGTGAGTCATGGTCATCGCGATGACCATGGTTGTTTCCATACCCTGAATACCGTACAGTGTCTTCAGCCGCGCGCAAGTGTTCATATGCTTCCCTGATGGTTTCCGCTAACATTTCCGGTGGCCTCTTGCCGGTGGCGCTCTATGCAAATCCCATGAATAAATCCAGAAACTTTCTGTGATTCAGCTAAGTTGGGGATGCGCGCAACTTCTCGACTATACCTATCAATAAACTGTCCCGTAGATTCTTCGCGTCCTTGTTTGATGTCATGACACTCGACGTGAGTCCTCCTTGATGCCCTCATGTTGTGAAAGTTGAGCAAGAAGCGTTCTCCCAAATCTCGATATGAGACAATGAGTGGTGCAGGTAAGTTATTAAACCATTGACGCGCTATTCCCTCGAGAAGGGGAGGGAACTCCGCGCATTTGGTTTCATTAGCCCACCTTTGATTGTGGGCAATCCCTTCGTATTTTTGTAAGAAATCATCGGGATTCATGAGCCCGTCGTTGTAACAACCCGACTTTTTCCGTTTACTATTGTTACTTGCCCGTTAAATATTTTACGGTGATTACTTAGACTTTGTGTATTTAACATAATTAAATGCATACTTGATCCTAGTGGGTTACTTGAATTAATATGTTATATTAATTTATGAACTTATTTCGGGTAGCGAAGTAACTAGAAAACGTTACGATTAAGTTAATCGCCAAGAAAGCTTTTCAATTTACGGAACTCAGAAAAACGACGAAATAATTATTTAAATAATTATTGATTTTACGAAGAACTTATTTAATTTATTATTTATTTAATGAATTAAATCCGGTGATTGCGTTTCAATGACTAATTAACGTTTCGGAGACCCAGTACGGTTAACGGCACTCTAAACAGACCACATGCATACAAGTAATTAAGCAAAACAGGCCCAGGAACACCCCAATAGGGCCATTCGGCTGAATACCCAAACATGGACCCCTTTTGGACTTGTTTTGGGCTAAGTGGTGAGCTAGTGGACTAATTAGAGGCCCTAAACCTAGATATAAAAGGAGAAGTAAACCCACAAACCCTTCATTCTTTCTTTTTGGTCGACTTTTTTCTCCTTCTCCTTCCCTTGTGACCGTCGACACTCACCTCCACCAAAACCCCATCATCAAGTTGAAATTAGATCAAACGTTGTGCATAAAGGTTCTTCCCTAGATCGTTTTACACATCCTAGCATCAATCAATTTTGTCTTTGAGGTATATTTGCAAACCTTAATTGTTATAAATCAGTTTTTTATCAATTACATAGTGTAATCAAGTCTAGTGCCCAATTAATGATGTTTTGTGTTGTCGTTTATGGTTTGATTGATCAATTGATGTTGTTTGCATGAAAAATGAATTTGTATCTTAATGTTCTGATAAAATTGACTTGTGATCTAATCTTATACTATGTTTAGATGATTAGACCTCGGAAATTTATTAATTTTGGACTTTGATTTCGCTTGATTTCGTTATCGTATGCTCAAGATATGCATAATCGAAGTTTTGACTAGGTTAAGTTCGTAATCCGAATTTTATGAGTTGTGTGCTTTGTGATTTGGCTAATGAATTGCATACTATTGTATTCAGTGTGAAAAATCATGCATGTTAGACTCGATATTTGCGTCAAAATCTTTTGTAATGCTTCGGTTATGTCAAAACGAAGATTTGTGTTTTAAAGTGTGCTGAATCTGTTTTAAAGTTAAACAATAGAGTGAACTAGAAATTGATTGAGGTTTTGATCTTTTGGAATATGTTAGTTTATATGTTCCTAGATGTATTTCATTTGTATGCTAACTTCTAAAAACGTGTTTTGTCATGAGATATAGGCTTGGTCAAATGACATGTGTGTTTGTTGATTAAAACTGAAGAGTCTATAAAGCTTGGATAATATGTACTAATTGGCTAAAGGAATGTTTTTGATTATTTTAACACTAAAACTTTGGGATGTTTTGAGATATTTCCAATTGGCCTTTCGTCAAAATCTGTTTTCAATATTTTATGAGAAATGTTTTGAAACTGACGTGCGAGCAGAAACTGATTTGGTAAACCGTAACTAGACCTTCTCTGATATCTGACTTGTAGACATTGTATGAGGGTCGAGTTAGACTTTTTGGAATCAATTTTGAGTCTAGTTGTGACCTGAAGTTTGCCATGATTTTAGGAATTATGTGCTAAATGTTATACTTGATTCTTTCTACGATGTACATATTTTAAAGACATGCGATAAACTGAGAATGTGCAATTTGCTAAACTACGAGCTATAACATGTTACATGACCTAGGTTTGACATGTTGAACATTATTGCATGACCTACTGAGATGTTTGACTTTAGTTGACCACTTTGACCGAGTTGACTTTGAGTTAACTTTGGTTGACTTTTGTTGACTTGCTTGAACTAGTTGACTTTTAATTGCATGTTGAGTCAGTCTGAGCACTAGGGCTTTGCGTACACTATGGGTTGACATAGTGTGACCTATATGTATACTTAAGGTGACCTATTTGACTAGGTTGCGTTGTTCGGTCGAGATTGTTCGACTACAGTACGATTTTGCTAAGATATTTCAGTGCGCTTGCTAAGGTAAGTCTACAGTCCCTACTACGTGTTTACAGGGATGAGATAACATGCTTTTTACAAATGTTTTACATATTAGGCACAAGTACTTAAACGAATATACATATGAGTTCAGATCAAAAATCCCTTAGCTTGATTATATTAATTACTTTACGTACACTCGACTTATATGGATGATACCGTTAGGTTTGACAAACCTCACCCCAACATAATGGGTGCTTATTTTGTTGTTACTTACACATTTGATCGGTGTATGCTTAGAAAGGGTAAAGGGAAGACGTGTAGCCTAGCTATCCGCGGGTTAAAGTTTTATAATCAAGTGCTCATGATAATGTATGCTTTTTACGATGCTTTTCAGAAATCTTGTGGCCTAACTTACGAAATGTTTTACTAAACCTGTAGATTTTGTGATGACCCGGAAATTTTTGACCAAATTTAAACTTAATCTTTATATGTTTCGACACGATAAGCAAGGTCTGTAATGTTGAGTCTCGAAAACTTTGTAACTATGTTCATATATTCATTTGACCCTTGACTATTCCCGACGATTCACGAACGAATGTTGTAATTATATATATATATATATATATATATATATATATATATATATATATATATATATATATATATATATATATATATTTATATATATATATATATACACACACACAAATATCAGTTTACATAATAAATCAAAATAATATAATACAACTTAATCAAATGACTTAATTATGTAAAATATTATACAAGATAAAAAGTTGTTATTAGAAATGAAACTATAGATATTTTATGTATGATTATTATAATAATGTAATAAATTTATAATGTATAAATAATAACCATTCAATAAAAGTTATTATATAATGTTATATGATTATTAAATATTACATAAGTAATAATATATTATTAACAAGTTAAAATATAATTGTTATAGTAATATTATTACTACTTTTACATTATTATTGATACTAATGTTAATATTAATAGTTAATATCAGTAATAGTTATATTATTATAAATATTATATAGATATGAAAGTTAATGCATTTAAGTTGTTATCTTTACAAATATTATTATTACCAAAACTACTAATATTAAAGTAAATGTTTAATATTAATATGAGTGTTATCATTTTTACGATGTAAAATACATAAACATGAAATTTGATACAATTAATAAATTGTAAAAATAATTAAAGGTTAAAATATAGTCATTAATATTGTTATTATTATTTTCAAAAATAAATATTAATATTAACATTATTAATATCATTGTTATTGGTAAAATTGTAAATCTAATAATTATTAAGATTACTATTACTAGTATAAGTATTAAGATAGAAACTTCATTTATTATTATTATTAAGACTATAGTTACAAATAAGATTTTTCTAGCATTATTCTTATCTTTATTATTAGCATAAGTACCATGATAAAAATAATATCATGATTATTAATATTATTATTTGTATTTAATTAATTTGATATTAATATTATTATTAACATTAATATTATTATTATTAATATCATTGCCATTAATACTATTATTATTACTATTATCGATTATTATTATTATAATTATTAACAACAATGTTATCAATAATAGGTTTATATTTATTATAAATAATAATAACAGATATATAAATAAATACAAGTATACAAATACAACTAAATAGATAGATACATAAACCTATCTAAATTACAGATATATATACATATAAATTCATATATAGATAATTAGATTTATAAAATACAGATTTATTAACAAACAGATATATTATTATAGATATACGAATGGATATATTCAGGAAATAAATCGGATACGTAATCAGTTTTTCTTTCACAGTTCCATTGAGATTAATTTGTCCATTTACTATTAAACTCATACCAATTAGAATCAATTATCAGAGACAATCCAAAAATCTGTTACAAGTAGTAATCACCTTTATATATTTTATCTCTTTCGTACCTGAGAGAATATTTTAGTGTCGAACGAATTAGGCTATAAAACAAACGTCAATAGGGTCCATTAAGCTGTAATAATATCACTTAATCTTTATATCATCTTCTAGTAGCACAACTGGAACGAGGAGATTGAAATTCAACTTCAATTTTTTAAAAATTAGAGCGACTGCCCTGTTCTACTTCCTTTTTCCAAAACATAATTTTTCTAACAAATTCTAAAAACCTTAAATGCAGTTCTATTGGAAATCATGTGTTCAAACTGTCTAGGAAGTTTCAAACCTCAATTTTTCGTAACAAGATCAAATTTCTGAGTCAAAGTTTACGTATCAAAAAGTCAACAACTGTTCTTCGATTAAATTCAAGTTTTCTGTTGTAATTCATGTCCAATTAATGATTGATATAGCTTTTAGGAACGGATTACAACATGTTTCATGAAGGAATCGAGGCCTATAACTGTCTAAATTTTAAAATCATTGATTGAGTTCATGATGAACACAACAGCGGTATTTTGTATCTGTATATATTTTTTTTTTTATGATCTGTTAAACCAATTTAAATGATACCAATTATTTTGAATTCTAGTGATGAACCTAAAATCATTTAATTAGAGTGTTGTTAGTGTTGGTTTAATTTCTGTTTGAGTTGAGAAGAAAAAGCAATATAGAGAAGGAAGAACGAGTTATATATATTTAGGAAGGGATCATAACCAGAAAATAGGCGATAGCCGAATGGTTGGGTGTTAGCTTGGTTGAGCGGGAGGTTAAGGGTTCGAGCCCGGGCGTGGGCAGCTATTTTTTTTTAGAACCCTTATGAGGTAGAATTCCTTTTTCTTTTATTATTATTATTATTATTATTATTATTATTATTATTATTATTATTATTATTATTATTATTATTGTTATTATCATTGTTAATAATTATTGTTATTACCATTAATTATTATTACTACAATTAGTATTATAATTAAAGTTATTATTATTATCATCAAAAATTTAAAAGTATATAAACATTATTAGTATTATTATTGTTATCATTAATATTAATATTATGAATGTTATTATCAACATTACTAAAAGTATTATAATTAGAATTCAATACTTATTAGTATTATCATTACTAATATTATTATTGTTAGTATTATTATTGTCATTATTATTAGTATTAGAATTATTATCATTAATAGCTTTAGTAATAAAAGTGTTACTTTTAGAATTATTATTATTATTATTATCATTAATATTAGTATCAAAAACAATTAGGAATTATTACTAATAAAATTATTATTATTAAGATTACTATTAGAAATAAGATTGTTATAATTATTATTATCAAGTATTAAATACTAATATCAAAAATTATTATTTTCACTACCATTATTATTAAATTATACGGTTTGTCAAAAACTACTGATATTATCATTATGAGATTTATAATTAAAAACTATCATTAATATTATTATTAACAAAATTATTAACTTTAATATATGTTATTAGTAACATTAAGTATTATCATGATTATCATTTTTACCACTATTAATACTATTTTTGATACTATTATAACTACTATTATAATATACAACTGATATATATATTAAAAATATATTTAATACACATATAACATAACGAAAATTACTATCTTTATATAACAAAATGGAATAAATGAAACATATATATATTATTAATATAAAAAGATTAATAAATTTATATATATGTTTGTTTGATTACAACTATGTATATTAATAAATATACAAATGATATAGGTTCGTGAATCCGAGGCCAACCCTAAACTTGTTCCATGTCGTCATATGTATTTTTACTACAAAATACATTAGGTGAGTTTCATTTGCTCCCTTTTTAAATGCTTTTGCAATATATATTTTTGGGACTGAGAATACATGCGCTGTTTTATAAATGTTTTACGAAATAGACACAAGTAATCGAAACTACATTATATGGTTGAATGATCGAAGCCGAATATGCCCCTTTTTGCTTGGTAACCTAAGAATTAGTAAACCGATCTACTAATTGACGCGAATCCTAAAGATAGATCTATTGGGCCTAACGAACCTCATCCAAAGTACCGGATGCTTTAGTACTTCGATGTTGTTTATATCATGTCCGAAGGATTTCCCGAAATGATAGGGGATATTCTTATATGCATCTTGTTAATGTCGGTTACCAGGTGTTCAATCCATATGAATGATTTTTGTCTCTATGCATGGGACGTATGTTTATGAGAAATGGAAAGTATGAAATCTTGTGGTCTATTAAAATAATGAAAATGATTGCTATGATAAACTAATGAACTCACCAACCTTTTGGTTGACACTTTAAAGCATGTTTATTCTCAGGTATGAAAGAAATCTTCCGCTGTGTATTTGCTCAATTAGAGATATTACTTGGAGTCATTCATGACATATTTCAAAAGACGTTGCATTCGAGTCGTTGAGTTCATCAAGATTATTATTAAGTCAATTATAGTTGGATGTATTATGAAATGGTATGCATACTGTCAACTATCGATGAAAAGAAAATATGTCTTTAAAAACGAACGTAATGTTTGTAAAACGTATCATATAGAGGTCAAGTACCTCGCGATGTAACCAATTATTGTGAATCGTTTATAATCGATGTGGACTTCATCCGGATGGATTAAGACGAGTATTTACAGTTGGTAACAGAGCGGTGGTCTTAGCGAACCAGGTCTTGCATTAGTGTGTCTAATTGATAGTCGTTAGGATGCATTAATGAGTCTGGACTTTGACCGTGTCTGCATGTCAAAAGTTTTGCTTATCATTTTTGTCGGAAATCATCTGCTTATCATCCTTAGGAAATTACCTGCTCATTATTCTTAGTCTAGACACGTTTTACTGCATTTATTGCATGAATAGTGTATAGACAAATCCATATCTTAGCGTATCTGTTACTGTAGACTTTATCTGACACGTTTCCTTAATTTCCTCCGTAATCTACGGGATCTTCTGTACTATATTAGATATTCTATATAATTAGAATATTATCCGATAATCGAAAATCATTTCATATCGAAAATCCTCTAACTGATCATAAGAGATGGATCCTACACCTAGCTTGGATTCCATTAGTTTCGGAAGCAATTTCGAGATGCGTATTGAAGTAGACTCCGAAGTCAATGAACCCGAAGTGTCTCCACCATTTAGCAATTTTTCTTTTTGGAGCAGATGGGGGTGGGTCCGAGACTTACTCACTTGATGGAGAAATGAAGAAGGCGAGCCCTACCGCGAACCAAACTTACCTCCTAACATCGGAGAAAACGATGTACTCACCGGTGAATCTATGCGCAACATTGTATTCACCCTTCTTGCTAAAGTTTTCCACCTCCAAGGTCGCATTACTGCAATCTCAGAAAATATTCAACCTCTACTTCCGAATACCAATCGAAGGGGAATATTAGAAGAAGTTAGGGAACTTCGAATTGATAATCAAGATCTATCGAATCAGATGAGTGGATGGATAGAAATGATAGAGGGTAGGATAGAAACCCTGACAAGAATGGTGCGTGATTTACAAGCTATACTTACTACACCAACATCATCACCAACCTTAGCACCAACAACACTTGTAGCACCGACAGCAACAATACCACCATCAGCAGCACTAGCAGCATAACCAGTACCAACAACAACAACTTCATCACACGTCTCAACCTCTATACCTCAAGTATAATCATCGTTCTACGTATCGTTCTACATCAATTATCTTCGTTCGGCATGGCGATTATGTAATCTCTAATGTTTTAGAGATTATATATTCTTGTTCTAACGATAAATTAAATGAGATTAATATCACATTAACTCATTAAATCCATGATTATTTCTGAATAAAATATATATGTATATATATTTTCATAAAGATTGTAATTAAAAATTCTTTTGTACAAACTGTTAATGGTGAAAATATTTTAACGGGTAGGTAATACCCGAGGAATATTTAGATCTTACATTAATAAGTTACACTGTACATTCTTTAAGTCTGATTCAACAGTCGTTTACTATCCTACTCACATTCATAGATATACGTAGCCGTTTACCGCAGAATAACCATTTTTTATTCAATTTCATATTTGGATTTTGACCTATCAGAATCTAACAAGTGGCATAATGAAGAAAACATTTGACATAATAAAATTTGTTAGAAACAAACAAGTTAACCATGAGGAATTTTGTTAAGAATTCACGCTAACTGTTCCTAGCTAATTGTTCCTAGCTAACTGATTACATTTTATTTATCGCAATTTAATTATCGCAATTTACATTCTCTCAATTTTATTTATCGTCATTTAATTTCTATTATTTACTTTACGCACTTTATTTATCATCATTTAATTTCTGTTATTTATTTTTACGCACTTTAAATATCGGGACATGTATACAATGTTTTGACATATCATATCGACGCATCTATATATATTATTTGGAACAACCATAGACACTCTATATGCAGTAATGTTGGAGTTAGCTATAGAGGGTTGAGGTTGATTCTACAATAATATATATAGTTTGAGTTGTGATCGAGTCTGAGACATGTACACGGGTCACGATACGTATTAATTAATTCGAATATTATATAGTAAACTATATATGAATTATTATTTGTACACTGCTAACTGAGGACTATCAACATTGGACAATTAAAATGAATTAAAATATTGATTATAACCTATGAAACTAAACAATTCTTCAAGTTTGCCACTTGATATCATCCTAAACCTCATTTGTATCTTGACGATTACGATCCGCATTCAAACCTTTCATAATTCTTGAAAACACCTCAATCGAGAGGATGAACCAACCGCACTTCATCTACGTAAGAAGAGATTGATGCATATAGTTATGCACTTGAAAATACTCGGAACCTGAGTAAACGTCTAACACTTATCTATGCTAGCTCCTTTGGCATTGTTATTACCGAAAATAACTTTGAAATTCCTTTTCAAATTAGTCAAATTTGTCATAGCTCCAACAAGTCAACTTCGACTTTTCAGTCGGACTAGCCTTACTATAACCTTGATATATATGCGTGCTCTTTTATTGTTACCGGGAAACCTTTTATATTCCACCACATAACCAGCATACGTACCAGCAACCTCGTTGCTTCTTAGCTTAAATCTCTCTGATAAATCATTATATTTATTCATTGAAACCCTATCATATACTCATCCGCATCTTGTAACGACAACTTCCATACCAATTACAGGGAATCAACAATCAGTACTTTGAAAACTCACAGCATATCTACATCAACAGTTAAATGTATAACATTTATCTCTTAGAATTATGATCTTTCATTCTGAAATTTTGAAAAGCACTCAGTCTACAAATCAATACTCTGAATGTTGAAAAAGCTGAATGAAGCAGCAGAAACCATAGACAGTCGTAAACGACCTTAATCATCGGAAGTTTAATGATAAAGAATAGTATGTTGGAAAAGCTCAAAAAAGTTGGAACTGGAAAACGGATTGAACTAACCACGAAGGAGACCAAGGACAAATACAAGGACCATACCCTATATTCAAAGAATCCAGGTAATTCTGGATCCGTTGAAATCTTTAGAGAATATCTTGCTCCAAAGTCATGTTAAAATCTTGCGGAAAATTTTTTCTTCATCAACCGTCAAACTTAGAGATTCCAAGATATCATCGTATCTTTCATTATAAATATCCTCCATATTTCTGAAGATATTTTCATAACTATTCTTATCTGGAATCATTAACCTCTTCGTGCTATCAGTGTTACATCATATAGACACTGTTAGTTTCTATATTCTGTAAATCTTCAAATTTAAAATATGAATGGTTTGAAGTCATGTTGGGGACTGAAGCATGAGTTAGTATAATATAATGACACTTGATCAACGTGATTATATTACAGTAAGTCATGTTGAGTTTCTAATGGGACGTGATGATTCACAGATCATAACGTCATCATGTGCCATGTTACATAACTCTTTCATTCTGCTTAACTTCTGAACATATCAAGAAAATATATTTTTGATAGTTCTATTCTCAGTGATTCAGGTAATTTGACAAAACAAATCATGCTACTACCTTTCCTTTCTACCTTGTATATTATGATAATTCGAAACTCCATACCTATGAATTCTGGACCATTACTTGCGAAAAGTAAACAAAAGCATGAAGCTCCGAAATAGAAAGGGGGTATAAATCGCAGCAAATAAGAGAGCGCATAAACGGTGGATGACAATAATTATAGGAGACAGAAGCAGGGACATTGAAATATAAGGGAAGATATAAAATCCAACAACAACGCAGAAATTACAAACCATGGATATTAATACGAATAGCAATATAAAGACACGGTATAACTAAGAATAGTATCACCCCAAGGTAATAGTAGAAGTAAACAGATTCTTCTGGTGGAAGATTGAAAATAAGGATGACAGAAATGATAATTAGAAAAATATCAAGGATTAGATCTGGATCTAGCATTTTCAAAATCTTTTGGATGTATGAACTAAGAAAGAAAGTATAAGAATGGTGAGGATAATGGAACGGAAGAGCTTAATTTATAATGGAAATATCAGACAGAGTAATCGAGGCAGGTCACCGTATTTATTTATAGAGATCTTCATTTCCTTTTTTCGCCGAAGAATCAAATCTTTTAAATTTTGAAGATTTTCTTTAAATTCCTTGAATTCCGGAATTTAACCATGACTAGTCAAAAGTTATGATGAATCATGTCTTTCTTATTTCACTCTTCCGTGATAGCTTCACTCGTACGCTTCAAATTATCAAATTGTTTATTCCATATTACTCAATGATGATAAAACTTTATTTATCAACTCATATTCGTCATGAAAACATTTTTATTGTTAGCCATGACCACCTCACTCAAATTTCGGGACGAAATTTCTTTAACGGGTAGGTACTGTGATGACCTGTAAATTTTCGACCAAATTTAAACTTAATATTTATATTTTTTGACACGATAAGCAAGGTCTGTAATGTTGAGTCTCGAAAACTTTGTAACTATATTCATATATTCATTTGACTCTTGACTATTCCCGACAATTCACGAACGAATGTTGTAATTAGATATATATATATATACAAATGTCAGTTTATATAATAAATCAAAATAATATAATACAACTTAATCAAATGACTTAATTATGTAAAATATTATACAAGATAAAAAGTTGTTATTAGAAATGAAACTATAGATATTTTATGTATGATTATTATAATAATGTAATAAATTTATAATGTATAAATAATAACTATTCAATAAAAGTTGTTATATAATGTTATATGATTATTAAATATTACATAAGTTATAATATATTATTAACAAGTTAAAATATAATTGTTATAGTAATATTATTACTACTTTTACATTATTATTGATACTAATGTTAATATTAATAGTTAATATCAGTAATAGTTATATTATTATAAATATTATATAGCTATGAAAGTTAATGCATTTAAATTGTTATCTTTACAAATATTATTATTACCTTAACTACTAATATTAAAGTAAATGTTTAATATTAATATGAGTGTTATCATTTTTACGATGTAAAATACATAAACATGAAATTTGATACAATTAATAAATTGTAAAAATAATTAAAGGTTAAAATATAGTCATTAATATTGTTATTATTATTTTCAAAAATAAATATTAATATTAACATTATTAATATCATTGTTATTGGTAAAATTGTAAATCTAATAATTATTAAGATTATTATTACTAGTATAAGTATTAAGATAGAAACTTCATTCATTATTATTATTATTATTAAGACTATAGTTACAAATAAGATTTTTCTAGCATTATTCTTATCTTTATTATTGGCATAAGTACCATGATAAAAATAATATCATGATTATTAATATTATTATTTGTATTTAATTAATTTGATATTAATATTATTATTAACATTAATATTATTATTATTAATATCATTGCCATTAATACTATTATTGATTATTATTATTATAATTATTAACAACAATGTTATCAATAATAGGTTTATATTTATTATAAATAATAATAACAGATATATAAATAAATACAAGTATACAAATACAACTAGATAGATAGATACATAAACCAATCTAAATTACAGATATATATACATATAAATTCATATATAGATAATTAGATTTATAAAATACAGAATTATTAACAAACGGATATATTATTATAGATATACGAATGGATATATTCAGGAAATAAATCGGATACGTAATCAGTTTTTCTTTCACAGTTCCATTGAGATTAATTGTCCATTTACTATTAAACTCATACCAATTAGAATCAATTATCAGAGACAATCCAAAAATCTGTTACAAGTAGTAATCACCTTTATATATTTTAACTCTTTCGTACCTGAGAGAATATTTTAGTGTCGAACGAATCAGGCTATAAAACAAACGTCAATAGGGTCCATTAAGCTGTAATAATATCACTTAATCTTTATATCATCTTCTAGTAGCACAACTGGAACGAGAAGATTGAAATTCAACTTCAATTTTTTAAAAATTAGAGCGACTGCCCTGCTCTACTTCCTTTTTCCAAAAACTTAAGTTTTCTAACAAATTCTAAAAACCTTAAATGCAGTTCTATTGGAAATGGTGTGTTCAAACTGTCTAGGAAGTTTCAAACCTCAATTTTTCGTAACAAGATCAAATTTCTGAGTCAAAGTTTACGTATCAAAAAGTCAACGATTGTTCTTCGATTAAATTCAAGTTTTCTGTTTTAATTCATGTCTAATTAATGATTGATATAGCTTTTAGGAACGGATTACAACATGTATCATGAAGGAATCGAGGTCTATAACTGTCTAAATTTTAAAATCATTGATTGAGTTCATCATGAACACAACAGCGGTATTTTGTCTCTGTATATAATTTTTTTACGATCTGTTAAACCAATTTAAATGATACCAATTATTTTGAATTCTACTGATGAACCTAAAATCATTTAATTAGAGTGTTGTTAGTGTTGGTTTGATTTCTGTTTGAGTTGAGAAGAAGAAGCAATATAGAGAAGGAAGAACGAGTTATATATATTTAGGAAGGGATCATAACCAAAAAAATAGGCGATAGCCGAATGGTTAGGTGTTAGCTTGGGTGAGCGGGAGATCAAGGGTTCGAGCCCGGGCGTGGGCAGCTATTTTTTTTTAGAACCCTTATGAGGTAGAATTCTTTTATTATTATTATTATTATTATTATTATTATTATTATTATTATTATTATTATTATTATTATTATTATTATTATTATTATTATTATTATTATTATTGTTGTTAATAATTATTGTTATTACCATTAATTATACTACAACTAGTATTATAATTAAAGTTATTATTATTATCATCCAAAATTTAAAAGTATATAAACATTATTAGTATTATTATTGTTATCATTAATATTAATATTATGAATGTTATTATCAATATTACTAAAAGTATTATAATTAGAATTCAATACTTATTAGTATTATCATTACTAATATTATTATTGATAGTATTATTATTGTCATTATTATTAGTATTAGAATTATTATCATTAATAGCTTTAGTAATAAAAGTGTTACTTTTAGAATTATTATTATTATCATTAATATTAGTATTAAAAACAATTAGGAATTATTACTAATAAAAGTATTATTATTAAGATTACTATTAGAAATAAGATTGTTATAATTATTATTATCAAGTATTAAATACTAATATCGAAAATTATTATTTTCACTACCATTATTATTAAATTATACGGTTTGTCAAAAACTACTAATATTATCATTATGAGATTTATAATTAAAAACTATCATTAATATTATTATTAACAAAATTATTAACTTTAATATATGTTATTAGTAACATTAAGTATTATCATGATTATCATTTTTACCACTATTAATACTATTTTTGATACTATTATAACTACTATTATAATTATAATATACAACTGATATGTATATTAAAAATATATTTAATACACATATAACATAACGAAAATTACTATCTTTATATAACAAAATGGAATAAATGAAACATATATATATTATTAATATAAAAAGATTAATAAATTTATATATGTATTTGTTTGATTACAACTATGTATATTAATAAATATACAAATGATATAGGTTCGTGAATCCGAGGCCAACCCTAAACTTGTTCCATGTCGTCATATATATTTTTACTACAAAATACATTAGGTGAGTTTCATTTGCTCTCTTTTTAAATGCTTTTGCAATATATATTTTTGAGACTGAGAATACATGAGCTGTTTTATAAATGTTTTACGAAATAGACACAAGTAATCGAAACTACATTATATGGTTGAATGATCGAAGCCGAATATGCCCCTTTTTGCTTGGTAACCTAAGAATTAGTAAACCGATCTACTAATTGACACGAATCCTAAAGATAGATCTATTGGGCCTAACGAACTCCATCCAAAGTACCGGATGCTTTAGTACTTCGATGTTGTTTATATCATGTTCGAAGGATTTCCCGGAATGATAGGGGATATTCTTATATGCATCTTGTTAATGTCGGTTACCAAGTGTTCAATCCATATGAATGATTTTTGTCTCTATGCATGGGACGTATGTTTATGAGAAATGGAAAGTATGAAATCTTGTGGTCTATTAAAATAATGAAAATGATTGTTATGATAAACTAATGAACTCACCAACCTTTTGGTTGACACTTTAAAGCATGTTTATTTTCAGGTATGAAAGAAATATTCCGCTGTGTATTTGCTCAATTAGAGATATTACTTGGAGTCATTCATGACATATTTCAAAAGACATTGCATTCGAGTCGTTGAGTTCATCAAGATTATTATTAAGTCAACTATAGTTGGATGTATTATGAAATGGTATGCATACTGTTAACTATCGATGAAAAGAAAGTCTGTCTTTAAAAACGAATGCAATGTTTGTAAAACGTATCATATAGAGGTCAAGTACCTCGCGATGTAACCAATTATTGTGAATCGTTTATAATCGATGTGGACTTCTTCCGGATGGATTAGGACGGGTATTTACAGATTTCACTCAACATTTTCGTTGACGTTTTGCATATTTTTATCTTGGGTCCATAGAGGTAGTGCTTCAGCTATACAGAAGTTGTTATGCTTATCTACTGCTAGAACTAGACGATGTCCAGCATATTTTATTACTTTTATTTCAAGAACACATATTCGCATTGAAAACGATGTTTTAAGTTATGCTTTGAGTTATTTACATTGGTCGTTTGCGTCAACTACTTTTCAGTTACAATTCTTTAAAAATTGACTTTGTTTTGATAATTAATGCGAATACTTTTCGGAAATGTCTCATGTATAGGGCGTGACCATTAAACTGTGGGACCGGAGTTAATACACCGTTAGTAGATTCTGACGGGGTATTACATTTGGTATCAGAGCAGATCGGTTACCTAGGGTCATGGTTGTAAAAATCGGAAAAAATTGCCGAGAACTCGGCGAGAACTCGAAAACTTAATCCTGACGAGAACTCGTTTGTGAATCGGCAAAAAAATCGGTCAACACATAATTTATCGGTCGACGACCGATTTCTCAGAAAAATGGGTCAATTTCTCGGAAAAATCGGTCAAATCTCTGAAATTATCTCAAAAATTCTAATATTTATACATATATTTATTCAAAAATATATATTTATATTAAAAGTCAACGAAAGTCAACCACCGAGTTCTCCCGAGTTCTCCCGAGTTCTCCGAGAACTCATAAAAATTGTCCCGCCGAGAACTCCTCGAGTTCTGAGTTCTTCAACCTTTCCTAGGACTAGGCTGCATTAGAGTGTCGAATTTTAAGACGTCTTTTGAGTCTGGACTGTAACCCTAGACTTGCTAAGTTACATGAACCATAGTTACACTACTTGTTACCTTACTTGAATAATATGATTACTAAGTGTGCTAACTTGTGTTTTCTTGAGTGCTAGATGACTACTTCTAATCCTATCATTCTTACCGACTTCGACACGGAATCCGAGGAAACCGTGCAAGTACAAGGGACCACTATACTCGAGTTTGTGGATGATACTGAGTCTGAACCTAAGATGGAATCTGAGCATGAGAAAGAGCGTGAAGAGGAAGAACCGGAAGAGGATCCCGAGGAGGACCCGGAAACCGAATTTGAACCTAATTTACCCGATTCACCTACTCGTTCCCAGTCACCTTTTGTTGATCCCGACTTTGTTAACCCCTACGGATCGAGAGGCCACCGTAGGATACCTAAAGGGCCTGCTCAATCCAATAACCCATTCTGTAAGAGTTTTCGTTATGACAACCAATCACTTGAGATGTGTCGTCGTTATCACCCCTATGACGCTTCTACTTCCACTTCTAAACCTAGTACATCCACTACGGCTGCTAATGACAACACACCAATGACCTCACGTTAAGAGTCGAGAACTTAGAGAAGATGGTCGAGTATTTGTTGAAGGAACTGCAAAAACGGAAATAGAGATCGCTTGTTTGGACTTGTTCCACGTTATTAGAAACTATTTTATTATTATTGCTTATTACTTGATACTCATACATGCATTGTTAGATATGGTTTGCTTTATGGTTTCTACTTATGACATGATGGAAATGTTACTTTCTTGGGTTATACATGGATTTTGATTAAGAATGTTGCTACTTAAAGTGTTTAGTTACTATTGTGAATTGTTATCGTTACTACTACTGTTGCTACTTAGTGATTGATACCACTACTGTACACTGTTCATGCTACTATTACTACTAAGCACTATGTACCACTATTACTTACTACTAGCACTACTAGAATCTTTATGATTTAATATTATCTACTATGCATCACTACTCGTTGCTAGTATATTTAATTATAGCGTTGTTTATTATTGGAACTAGCATGCTATGCTATTCTGCGTCGAAGTGCTCTCCATAGTGAAGAACATCAGGGTCGCGATGCTCTTATTTGTGTCAGGTGTAAGAAGGCGTGCTACATGGCCAAGGACTTCAGAGATAGAGCTCCTGTACTGTTTGTGAAGAAGAAGGATGGATCTATGAGACTCTATATCGATTCCAGGGAATTGAATAAGCTAACTATCAAGAATAGATATTCGTTACCGAGGATTGATGATTTGTTTGATCAATTGCAAGGATCAGCATGTTACTCTAAGATCAATTTGAGGTCAGGTTACCATCAGATAAGAGTGAAGGAGACAATTATACCGAAGACAGCGTTTAGGACACACTATGGACATCATGAATTCACAGTAATACCGTTTGGATTGACGAAAGTACCGGCTGTGTTCATGGATCTCATGAACCGTGTGTAAGCCATATCTGAACAAGTTTGTTATCGTGTTTATAGATGATATTTTGGTATATTCTAAGAACAAGGAGGAGCATGAACAACATCTCCGTTTGCTACTAGAGATGCTCAGGAAGGAGCAGTTGTACGTGAAATTTTCAAAGTGTGATTTCTGGCTGCAAGAAGTGAAATTTTTAGGTCATATCGTAGGTGTCAATGGTATTCAAGTTGATCCTGCGAAGATAGAGACGTTTAAGAAATGGGAGGCGCCTAAGTCGCCAATGCAGATATGACAATTCTTAGGTCTCGCCGGTTATTATAGAAGATTCATTGAGGGATTATCTACTATTGCCCGACCGTTAACAGCATTTACTCATAAAGGTAAGAAGTATGAATGGACTGAGCAACATGAGTCCGTGTTTCAGTAGTTAAAAGAGAAATTAACTACTGTCCAGATTTTGTCTTTGCCCCAAGGAACCGAGGACTTCGTGATTTATTGTGATGCTTCACGACAGGGTTTTGGTTGCGTGTTGACGCAACGGAAGAAAGTGATTGCCTACGGATCACGATAACTAAAGATACATGAACAGAACTATACAACTCACGATTTGGAACTTGGTGCTGTGGTCTTTGCACTGAAGATGTGGAGACACTATTTGTATTGTACTAAGTTTACTGTTTTCACGGATCATAAGAGTTTGTGTAACACCCCGCCAAAATCGTCATTGATGCGGATGTTAACTCTGGTCCCAGTGCTCGGCTTGACTTCTAAGTAACAGCAGAGTTCTACAGCGGAAGCAATATATCTAAGTACCTGAGACAAAACATGCTTAAAAGTGTCAACCAAAATGGTTGAGTGAACAACATAGGTTTAATAATTATAACAAGTTTTAGACCACAAGATTTAAATAAGCGGTTTAATCAGTTCGGTAGTAGTGCTGGTGTATATGATATCGATACTAACCATTAGTTACCCTAAACACATCACGTTCATGTCGTTCATCGTTATTATGTATCCATTGACCAGCGGTCATCCGGATAGAGACGTCACCCTCAATAGCGCTATCACAATAACTAAGCTTGCCTTTATACGTAGCAACTAACGATATCATGGTAGGGATTAAGCATGAATCAAAGCATGTTAGCAAACAGTTTGAACTGATCAAAAGAAAGTTTGAGTACTTGTGTCTAAGCGTAAAACAGTTTAAAAGCAAGCATGTGTCTCACCCCAAAGTTATAAAACAGTTAAGAAATAGTAAAAAGAGGGGCTATGAAGTTCACCTTAGTAGCAGATAGATATTCCACGCAATTTATATGATCGGAGTGTTGAACACGGAAATCTCAACCTAGAGATATTATGTTCGATTAGTTAATGTCTAATAGACATAAAGTTTGTTTATTAATATAGCAAACTATATTAACAGTGACCGTTCTCGAGAAAAGTTATATTTATATAAGTGATAATATACTTAGTGTACTTAAATGTTACTATATAATTAAGTGTATAGGTTATACTAATAATAGTATTATTGTTTAATTAATCAACTATTGTATATACTTATCATTATATGCTACGTGTATAATTAATTATATCTATGTGATACATACATATATATTCTTTTATTTATTATTATACATGTATGTGTTCAATACTATATATATATATATATATATATATATATATATATATATATATATATATATATATATATATATATATAGTAAGTGTATGTGTTACATATATAATAGTGTAAGATGGTACATATACATATATATACCTATTACCTTTCTTATTATTTACTAACTTATAGAACTTACACAATACACATTCATACATACATACACACGTGCATATACATATATATATATATACACATACATATACACGTATTTATATATTTACATATACACACACATATACATACAGTGTATACATGCACATACGTACGTATGCATGCATGAATGCATGCATGTGTACCATTATCATTATTATTTGCCAATCTTCTCTCGTACATAAAATCATAAACCTTAACTTCATTAACTTGTTTCATGTTACATCATACTTGTTCATGACCATTAATTACTTAATCATAATCACTTCTCATAACCATTGTTCATGTTCATAATTCATGATCATACTTAATCATTCTTATTAATCATATTCATTATCATCTTCTTACACATAAATCATAATCTTCATATTAACTATTACTTGATCATAGTCTTTATCATTATTCAATATAACTAGTTAAATAATCTTCTATCCTACTTACATAAGATCATACTCTTGTAATTATTCTTTTAACCTTTTCACCCACATAAAATCATAACTTCTTTATCTTTTATCTTTGTTACATACATAAAATCATAAGTTTTATTCATACTTACTAGTTACTTCATAAAATCATAAACTTTTACCATAATAGTTACATCTATAACTTAATAGATTTAATGTAGGAATGAACTAGGGTTTATTAGTTATACCTTAAACAAGATTGATGACAATGATTGATGATGAATGCTAAGCAGAAAAATAGAAAGCAGAAACCAAGCAGGCTGTAGCAACAATGCAAGTAATCACTACCCAGAGGCTGTTTGGGTCCTCTTTGATCACGACAGAAACCAGAAAGCAAGTAGCAGCAGTACGACCCAATAAGGGGTCTATTTGGGTCTGTTTGATCGACAGAAAAGCAGGCAGACAGCAGCAGCAAGGTCGAACCAAATAGATGGTTTCTTGGACTATTCTAACTCGATAGAATACAGTAAGTACATCAGCAACAAGATAGAAGAAACTGCAGCAACATTGGATCAAATCTTGGAGCTGTTTGATCACGAAAGACAACAGGAAAAACCAAAAAAAAAACGCAGCGACTAAGGTACTTTTTGATGGCTGTTTTAGTGGCGAATTAGGAGCAGGAAAAGGGATGAACAGCAGCAGGAAAACATGCTGCAGAAAGCTGAATAACTGGCAGGTTTGATGGCGATTGCAGTTGGCTATTTTGGAGGTTGTTTAGTCGATGCAGGCTAAGGGTTTAGAGGTGATGGTTGTCGATTAAAAAGGCTGCAGGAGGGCTGTTGTGAGGCTGCCTTTGGTCGACAAAACTAGAGGGAAAGGCTGCAATATAGTCGACCAAAAATAATGGGAATGGAAGGGATTTCTTTGTGGTTTATTTTTGGGATGCAACATGAGGGTTTTATAGATGAGTTTACATGAATTATAATCTTATTAGGATTCTAGGAAACTTGATGCTTAAGAACTTGAGTTAGATTAGGATGCAAGTAATTATGAATGGTTTAGGATTTGTGAAAGCTTAAGGATCAAGTTAATATCCCTCTTTTTTTTACTAGCCGATGCATAAAACTCTAAAACATATTTCTATTTATTTTTTTTATACGACATATATTTATTTATGTATTTATATAATTTTTTTTTCCTTTTTATTATCATTATTATTATTAAAGTTACATTTTATTTAAATTACTTTTTATTTAATTATTAGTCCCTAACTTTATTAATTTATACTTAGTTTTAGTTTAATTTTTATAAAAGTCACATTTAATTTATTACATATAGTTTATGTTATTAATTTAGTATTAGGGTTAGGTTTTATTATTAATAAACCTTTAGGGTTAGATTTTACATTATTAATTACTATTAGGTTTAGGGTTTCAGGTTTTTAATATCGAGCATTATTTATAAAGCATTTAATATGACTTGATAACAACCCTAATGATGAGACACAGAACAAGAAAACGAAACTCTAAGGGTAAATTAGTAAATTCGGAAGGGAAAAGTGAGGGTTGTTATAGTACCTCCCCGTTAATTTAAACTTCGTCCCGAAGTTTCAGGAAGAATTCTCGGATGCATCAACGGTTGAGAATAGATGTAGATATTTCCGCTTCATCTGGTCTTCACGTTCCCAGGTATACTCGGGGCCTCTACGTGATTTCCAATGGATCTTAACAATAGGAACTATTGTCCTGTTTCAAGCGTTTGATCTCACAATCCATAACTTCTACATGTTCTTCTATGAAGTGCATTTTATTATCAATGCGGAGGTAGATCACAGCATGTAGTTTGATGCATGACTTGTGTTTGTTAGAGATGGTACCAACTTCAAATTTTGGAAGGTAACCATAGACATGATACCTTTGGTTTTCAAGAAATTCCTAACGTGAATAGACGAAACGAGATTCCAGCCGAGGGGTCATTAATCTGGCTTATATGCAAAGCAAGCCATGATTACTAAGATGCCCTCAAAAATGGTCTTGTGGGAAAGATATTGTTCAACATATTACAATACATGTGAACTTATCCTTGGAAGAAATTTTGAAGGCACACTGTCGAATGTAACTTTATGATTATGATTTCCGCTAGGTCGAAACAGAGGTCGAACCCTTATATAGGATAATCATCTAGTTGCAACCAACGAAGAGAGATATTTGGAGTAAACAAATAAATGTCATATACATTTAAGGTAACTCCTTTAATGAAGATAGCGAGGATCATAAGTCATATTTCTGATAGGAATCCGCACGAAAGGTGTGATATCTTAATGAGAAAGACTTTCTCGCTCAGATGGCGAGTCGCTCTATCATTCACTTATGAGTTTAAGTGCGGATGAGAAGAAATGGGAATCATTGGGTATAAGAATAGTTTTCACTAGGTGAGAAAATCTCCAAAAATGATTTCTTGTACCACAAAATATAGAATTATAGAATTGATGTTCATGAGGGTGTTGTGGTTTAACCGTGAGATATTAGAAGTAAAATCTTCTCAACAATCAACCTCAAAAGAGGAAAAGTTGACGAGAACATAGAGTTTTGAATGATGAACTTAATGATAAGTTTCAAAGAGCAAGAGGAATTGTGATTATTACGTGGTGTAGGATAATACGAAAATTTTATATAAACAAGCAATGCAAATTTTTACAGAAGTTCGAGTCGTTTAAGGTGACAATGTAAAAAGGAACGAAGTTCTTAGTAAAACTAGACTTTTGTGTGACATGTACTATTTTAAGTAAAATATCTTTTGAATAAAAGAATTGATTTATAAAAGTCAAAGTATAATTTTATATGTACTAGTCAAAAATAAGTAAAGGTAAATTTTATTTACTTTATTATATAAACATATACGATTTATAAGATTTGCACGAATGGAAGTAAATAAATTCATAAAATTTCGAGAGGATCGCACAGTAAAATAGTATGTGTAAAAATTTTGGTAAACAGAATTTTATATTTATGAGGTTACGAGTTGGAGAATGAGTGAGAAAAATCGAGTGAGGGACCTTGAAAATTCCGGGTGTTATTTGAGCAACAATGTTACGAGGTAATGAAATCTATTGTATTTAAATACGGTTGTTGACTATTATTAGGACATATGTTCTTGGAATTCAAAATGTTCATGTGTGAAGCTGTTGCTGTCAAGTGAGATATGAATGGTAGAGTTTGGGAACATGATAGTGAATGTGGTGTTTATAATATCTTCGTTTGAATATTCAAATGAAAATCTTGCGAGTGGTTGTCGCTTATCTTCGACAGGTTTCCTAATGAGTTTATGAAAATCTACACTAGGAGCGTAATTGCAGATAACGGGAGGCATGCTTCGAAGAAGTTTCGGGGGTGTCACTTCAAGTCACTTAAGAACATGCATCCTTCCCTCCAGCGGGGATGTGATAATTAAGCGTCAAAGATAAAGGGATAAGTTGTTTAAGAAAGAAAGATTGCAAAGTTTTACAACCTTTATGGTATAGGAGGATTTGTTAATCTACTCATGGATATGAGATATATAGTTTGGTTAAAACGAGCTCTTGATATATCTGAAAATCGGATGATGATTACCCTTCATGTAATAACATTGAGATTTTCGAATGAATGGCTTAGAAATTTTTCTTTGATTCACTTTCTATTCCATATGTCATGATATTGGGATTTCTTTATGAATTACTGTAATATAATCACGTCGGCCAAGCGTCATTATATTTCACTATTTCATATTTCCATTCCAAGGTCACTCCATACGGTCAGGACACGTGATCAAACTTAGATAGTTGATGTGGGAATGTTGAGTCATGAGTGACATCCCTTCGTGTGAGTCAAAGAATACTTTGAATCACAATGGCGAAGTCAGGTCATAGGATATGTATGGTTATGATAACAATCACACACTAACCGATCCTTTGGAGTCGGGATCAGGCAAGATGATAGGGTCTGGCTTGATATCCTTAGGGAAGGATACATAATGTCAGAAGAGGTAAAAGCATGAAGTAAGATGGATTGGCAGTATAAAGATTAAGGGAAAGCACTTAAAACTAAGGCAGGAAAGGTTATAGACCTAAAGATTGCGGAGACACCCACATAAGGCACACATAGAATGCAATCCTGGTTCTCTATAACAAGCCTTGGCTCTCCTAAGTTACATAATGAGATAGGTATGGTGGCATTCTATTGTTGGAATACAAGTAAGTCATGGCTCTTATTCTAAGAGTCAGACGTGTAAGTATAGTTCCTATAGCAAAGTGTTTCTAAAGATTTGAATGGTATAGGAATTCTAGGTATAACAAATATAAGTGAACTTAATGCACATAATCTAGAATGTAATGCAAATAATCAATGCAAATGAATAACTCGGTTATAGACTAGACTCACTAATGCATCCTAACTATTCATGTTAGTCACACTAATGTAACCTAGTTCCCTATAACCAGAGCTCTGATACCAACTGTAACACCCCGCCAAAATCGTCATTGATGCGAATGTTAACTCTGGTCCCAGTGCTCGGCTTGACTTCTAAGTAATAGCAGAGTTCTACAGCGGAAGCAATATATCTAAGTACCTGAGACAAAACATGCTTAAAAGTGTCAACCAAAATGGTTGAGTGAACAACATAGGTTTAATAATTATAACAAGTTTTAGACCACAAGATTTAAATAAGCGGTTTAATCAGTTCGGTAGTAGTGCTGGTGTATATGATATCGATACTAACCATTAGTTACCCTAAACACATCACATTCGTGTCGTTCATCGTTATTATGTATCCATTGACCAGCGGTCATCCGGATAGAGACGTCACCCTCAATAGCGCTATCACAATAACTAAGCTTGCCTTTATACGTAGCAACTAACGATATCATGGTAGGGATTAAGCATGAATCAAAGCATGTTAGCAAACAGTTTGAACTGATCAAAAGAAAGTTTGAGTACTTGTGTCTAAGCGTAAAACAGTTTAAAAGCAAGCATGTGTCTCACCCCAAAGTTATAAAACAGTTAAGAAATAGTAAAAAGAGGGGCTATGAAGTTCACCTTAGTAGCAGATAGATATTCCACGCAAGTTATATGATCGGAGTGTTGAACACGGAAATCTCAACCTAGAGATATTATGTTCGATTAGTTAATGTCTAATAGACATAAAGTTTGTTTATTAATATAGCAAACTATATTAACAGTGACCGTTCTCGAGAAAATTTATATTTATATAAGTGATAATATACTTAGTGTACTTAAATGTTACTATATAATTAAGTGTATAGGTTATACTAATAATAGTATTATTGTTTAATTAATCAACTATTGTATATACTTATCATTATATGCTACGTGTATAATTAATTATATCTATGTGATACATACATATATATTCTTTTATTTATTATTATACATGTATGTGTTCAATACTATATGATTTATATATATATATATATATATATATATATATATATATATATATAGTAAGTGTATGTGTTACATATATAATAGTGTAAGATGGTACATATACATATATATACCTATTACCTTTCTTATTATTTACTAACTTATAGAACTTATATATATATATATATATATATATATATATATATATATATATATATATATATAGTAAGTGTATGTGTTACATATATAATAGTGTAAGATGGTACATATACATATATATACCTATTACCTTTCTTATTATTTACTAACTTATAGAACTTACACAATACACATTCATACATACATACACACGTGCATATACATATATATATATACACATACATATACACGTATTTATATATTTACATATACACACACATATACATACAGTGTATACATGCACATACGTACGTATGCATGTGTACCATTATCATTATTATTTGCCAATCTTCTCTCGTACATAAAATCATAAACCTTAACTTCATTAACTTGTTTCATGTTACATCATACTTGTTCATGACCATTAATTACTTATATCATAATCACTTCTCATAACCATTGTTCATGTTCATAATTCATGATCATACTTAATCATTCTTATTAATCATATTCATTATCATCTTCTTACACATAAATCATAATCTTTATATTAACTATTACTTGATCATAGTCTTTATCATTATTCAATATAACTAGTTAAATAATCTTCTATCCTACTTACATAAGATCATACTCTTGTAGTTATTCTTTTAACCTTTTCACCCACATAAAATCATAACTTCTTTATCTTTTATCTTTGTTACATACATAAAATCATAAGTTTTATTCATACTTACTAGTTACTTCATAAAATCATAAACTTTTACCATAATAGTTACATCTATAACTTAATAGATTTAATGTAGGAATGAACTAGGGTTTATTAGTTATACCTTAAACAAGATTGATGACAATGATTGATGATGAATGCTAAGCAGAAAAATAGAAAGCAGAAACCAAGCAGGCTGTAGCAACAATGCAAGTAATCACTACCCAGAGGCTGTTTGGGTCCTCTTTGATTACGACAGAAACCAGAAAGCAAGTAGCAGCAGTACGACCCAATAAGGGGTCTATTTGGGTCTGTTTGATCGACAGAAAAGCAGGCAGACAGCAGCAGCAAGGTCGAACCAAACAGATGGTTTCTTGGACTATTCTAACTCAACAGAATACAGTAAGTACAACAGCAACAAGATAGAAGAAACTGCAGCAACATTGGATCAAATCTTGGAGCTGTTTGATCACGAAAGACAACAGGAAAAACCAAAAAAAAATGCAGCAACTAAGGTACTTTTTGAGGGCTGTTTTAGTGGCGAATTAGGAGCAGGAAAAGGGCTGAACAGCAGCAGGAAAACATGCTGTAGAAAGCTGAATAACTGGCAGGTTTGATGGCGATTGCAGTTGGCTATTTTGGAGGTTGTTTAGTCAATGCAGGCTGAGGGTTTAGAGGTGATGGTTGTCGATTAAAAAGGCTGCAGGAGGGCTGTTGTGAGGCTGCCTTTGGTCGATAAAACTAGAGGGAAAGGCTGCAATATAGTCGACCAAAAATAATGGGAATGGAAGGGATTTCTTTGTGGTTTATTTTTGGGATACAACATGAGAGTTTTATAGATGAGTTTACATGAATTATAATCTTATTAGGATTCTAGGAAACTTGATGCTTAAGAACTTGAGTTAGATTAGGATGCAAGTAATTAGGAATGGTTTAGGATTTGTGAAAGCTTAAGGATCAAGTTAATATCCCTATTTTTTTTACTAGCCGATGCATAAAACTCTAAAACATATTTATGTTTATTTTTTTTATACGGCATATATTTATTTATGTATTTATATAATTTTTTCTCCTTTTTATTATCATTATTATTATTAAAGTTACATTTTATTTAAATTACTTTTTATTTAATTATTAGTCCCTAACTTTATTAATTTATACTTAGTTTTAGTTTAATTTTTATAAAAGTCACATTTAATTTATTACATATAGTTTATGTTATTAATTTAGTATTAGGGTTAGGTTTTATTATTAATAAACCTTTAGGGTTAGAGTTTACATTATTAATTACTATTAGGTTTAGGGTTTCAGGTTTTTAATATCGAGCATTATTTATAAAGCATTTAATATGACTTGATAACAACCCTAATGATGAGACACAGAACAAGAAAACAAAACTCTAAGGGTAAATTAGTAAATTTGGAAGGGAAAAGTGAGGGTTGTTATAGTTTGTAGTATATTTTCGACCAGAAACAGCTTAATATGAGCTAGAGATGTTGGATAGAGCTATTAAATGACTATGACTGCGACATTTGCTATCATCCTGGTAAGGCTAATGTGGTTGCAGATGCCTTAAGTAGGAAGGAAAAGGTTAAACCTATCCGAGTTCGAGCATTGAACTTGACTGTCCAAATGAACCTTACTTCACAGATAAATGATGTACAACTAGAGGCATTATAGGTGGAGAACATTGCTACAGAGTCCCTTAGAGGGATAGACAAGAAGTTTATCAGTCGAGAAAATGGGACCCGATACTTCATAGATAAAATTTGGGTACCGAGATTTGGCAGATTAAGGGAACTAGTGCTAAATGAGGCACACAAGACAAGGTATTTTATTCACCCTGGATCCGAAAAGATGTATCAAGATCTTAAGGCACTGTATTGGTGGTCTAAGATGAAGGCAGATATAGCAACTTATGTTAGTAAGTGCTCAACATGTGCTAAGGTAAAAGCAGAGCATCAAAAACCGTCAGGACTGCTGACACAGCCAGAGATTCCCCAGTGGAAATGAGAATATATTACCATGGATTTTATTACTAAGTTGCCCAAGACTGTGGGAGGTTATGATACGATTTGGGTTATCATTGATCGTCTCACAAAGTCTGCTCATTTTCTACAGATTAAAGAAACATATAAGATGGAGAAGTTGTCACAGATCTATATAAAGAAAGTGGTTTCCCGACATGGAGTGCCGATATCCATTATTTCCGACAGAGACAGCAGATTTACATCTAGATTCTGGCAAGTATTGCAAGAGGCAATGGGAACTCGTTTATATATGAGTACAGTATATCACCCTCAGACAGATGATCAAAGTGAGAGAACCATCCAAACACTAGAAGACATGTTAAGAGCATGTGTTATCGATTTTGGAATCGGATGGGATAGACATCTACCGTTAGCAGAGTTTTCCTATAACAATAGTTATCACGCAAGTATAAAGGCAGCGCCTTTTGAAGCGCTGTATGGCAGAAAGTGCAGGTCACCAGTATGTTGGACTGAGTTAGGAGATAGTCAATTGACTGGTCCTGAGATCATACATGAAACAACTGAGAAGATCGTGCAGATACAAGCGAGACTGAAAACGGCACGAGATCGTCAAAAGAGTTATGCCGATGTGAGAAGACGAGATTTAGAGTTTCAGGTTGGAGACAAGGTTATGCTCAAAGTATTGCCCTGGAAGGGTGTAGTGCGTTTTGGTAAAAAAAAAAAAAAAAGGCAAGCTAAGTCCGAGATATATTCGACCGTTTGAGATTACCGAGAGAATTGGACCGGTAGCGTACAGGCTGAAACTACCGAAAGAACTTAGCGAAATTCATGACACTTTCCATGTTTCTAATTTGGAAAAATGCTTATCAGACGAAAGTTTGGTAATTCCTTTGTATGAGATACAAGTTGATCCTAAGCTTAATTTCGTTGAAGAACCTGTTGAGATCAGGGACCGTGAGGTCAAACAACTAAAGCAAAGCAGAATCCCGATGGTTAAAGTTAGATGGAACGCCCGTAGAGGACCAGAATTCACATGGGAGCGTGAAGATCAGATGAGACAAAAGTATCCGCAACTGTTTCCCGAGGAGATGACTACGGCGGATGAACACTAAAATTTCGGGACGAAATTTTTCATAACAGGTGGGTAATGTAACAACCCGACTTTTTCCGTTTACTATAGTTACTTGTCCGTTAAATATTTAACGGTGATTACTTAGACTTTGTGTATTTAACAGAATTAAATGCATACTTGATCCTAGTAGGTTACTTGAATTAATATGATATATTAATTTATGAACTTATTTCGGGTAGCGAAGTAACTAGAAAACGTTACGATTAAGTTAATCGCCTAGAAAGCTTTTTCAGTTTACGGGACTCAGAAAAACGGTGAAATAATTATTTTTAATAATTATTGATTTTGCGAAGAACTTATTTAATTTATTATATATTTAATGAATTAAATTCGGTGATTGCGTTTCAACGACTAGTTAACGTTCCGGAGACCCGGTACGGTTAACGACACTCGAAACGGACCACGCGCATACAAGAAATTAAGCAAAACATGCCCAGGAACATCCCTATCGGGCCATTCGGCTGAATACACCCCCCATAGACCCCTTTTGGACTTGTTTTGGGCTAAGTGGTGTGCTAGTGGACTAATTAGAGGCCCTAAACCTAGATATAAAAGGAGAAGTAAACCCACAAACCCTTCGTTCTTTCTTTTTGGTCAATTTTTTTCTCCTTCTCCCTCCCTTGTGACCGTCGACACTCACCACCACCAAAACCCCATCATCAAGTTGAAATTAGATCAAACGTTGTGCATAAAGGTTCTTCGCTAGATCGTTCTACACATCCTAGCATTAATAAATTTTGTTTTTGAGGTATATTTGCAAACCCTAATTGTTATAAATCAGTTTTTTATCAATTACATAGTGTAATCAAGTCTAGTGCTTAATTAATGATGTTTTGTGTTGTCGTTTATCGTTTGATTGATCAGTTGATGTTGTTTGCATGAAAAATGAATTTGTATCTTAATGATCTGATAAAATTGACTTGTGATCTGATCTTGTACTATGTTTATATGATTATATATCGAAAATTTATTAATTTTGGACTTTGATTTCGCTTGATTTCGTTATCGTATGCTCAAGATATGCTTAATCGAAGTTTTGACTAGGTTAAGTTCGTAATCCGAATTTTATGAGTTGTGTGCTTTGTTATTTGGCTAATGAATTGCATACTATTGTATTCCTTGTGAAAAATCATGCATGTTAGACTCGAGATTTGCGTCAAAAGCTTTTGTAATGCTTCGGTTATGTCAAAACGAAGATTTGTGTTTTAAAGTGTGTTGAATCTGTTTTTAAAGTTAAACAAAATTACCTAGAGTGAACTAGAAATTTATTGAGGCTTTGATCTTCTAGAATATGTTATTTTATATGTTCCTTGATGTATTTCATTTGTATGCTAACTTCTGAAAACGTATTTTGCCATGAGATATAGGCTTGGTCAAATGACATGTCTGTTTGTTAATTAAAACTGAAGAGTCTGTAAAGATTGGATAATCTGTACTAATTTGCTATAGGAAAGTTTTTGATTATTTTATCACTAAAACTTTGGGATGGTTTGAGATATTTACAATTGGCCGTTCGTCAAAATATATTTTCAATATTTTATGAGAAATGTTTTGAAACTAACGCACGAGCAGAAACTTATTTGGTAAACCGTAACTAGACCT
The DNA here is from genome assembly GCF_046630445.1 of Rutidosis leptorrhynchoides. NCBI lineage: Eukaryota > Viridiplantae > Streptophyta > Magnoliopsida > Asterales > Asteraceae > Rutidosis > Rutidosis leptorrhynchoides. The sequence goes on along the minus strand of NC_092338.1, from coordinate 345,923,961 downwards.
TCTCTGATATCCGACTTGTAGACATTGTATGAGGGTCAAGTTAGACTTTTTGGAATTTATTTTGAGTCTAGTTGTGATCTGAAGTTTGCCATGATTTTAGGAATTATGTGCTAAATGTTATACTTGATTCTTTCTACGATGTACATATTTTAAAGACATGCGATAAACTGAGAATGTGCAATTTGCTAAACTACGAGCTATAACATGTTACATGACCTAGGTTTGACATGTTGACCATTATTGCATGACCTACTGAGATGTTTGACTTTAGTTGACCACTTTGACTGAGTTGACTTTGAGTTGACTTTGGTTGACTTTGTTGACTTGCTTGAACTAGTTGACTTTTAATTGCATGTTGAGTCAGTCTGAGCACTAGGGCTTTGCGTACACTATGGGTTGACCTAGCATGACCTATATGTATACTTAAGGTGACCTATTTGACTAGGTTGCGTTGTTCGGTCGAGATTGTTCGACTATAGTACGATTTTGCTAAGATATTTCAGTGCGTTTGCTAAGGTGAGTCTACAGTCCCTACTATATTTTTACAGGGATGAGATAACATGCTTTTTACAAATGTTTTACATATTAGGCACAAGTACTGAAACGAATATACATATGAGTTCAGATCGAAAATCCCTTAGCTTGATTATATTAATTACTTTACGTAAGCTCGACTTATAGTGACGGTACCGTTAGGTTTGGCAAACCTCACCCCAACATAACGGGTGCTTATTTTGTTGTTACTTGTACACTTGATCGGTGTATACTTAGAAAGGGTAAAGGAAAGACGTGTAGCCTAGCTATCAGTGGGTTAACGTTATATAATCAAGTGCTCATGATAATGTATGCTTTTTACGATGCTTTTCAGGAATCTTGTGGCCTAACTTACGAAATGCTTTACTAAACCTGTAGATTTCACTTAATGTTTTCGTTGACATTTTGCATGTTTTTATCTCAGGTTCATAGAGGTAGTGCTTCCGCTATACAGAAGTTGTTATGCTTGTCTACTGTTAGAACTGGACGATGTCCAGCATATTTTATTACTATTATTTCAAGAACACATATTCACATTGAAAACGATGTTTTAATTTATGCTTTGAGTTATTTACATTGGTCGTTTGCGTCAACTACTTTTCAGTTACATTTCTTTAATAAATGACTTTGTTTTGATAATTAATGCTAATACTTTTCAGAAACGTCTCATGTAGAGGGCGTGACCACTAAACTGTGGGACCGGAGTTAATACACCGTTAGTGGATTCTGATAGGGTATTACAGTCATAGTATCCTAGTGTGAGCGGAATTGTGGGCAACGTAGGAGCATGGTAGTTAAGTGTATGAGACACAAATTCTTCGGAGGTAGGCGCAGTCTCAAAGTTAGGCTTAACACTAACTCCCTTCATGCCTGTGAACAAATTTCTAATCATGAGTGCCGCTTTTTCTGGCTGCTCGAAGTCTTCAAACATATCATCTGGTGCAGCTTTCATCAGCGAATAAATCAATTTGGCTTGGTTTTGGGCGCTTCAAGTGTTCGGGTGCTTGGTGCAAAGTTCGATGCTGCGTTTAGAGGTGTCTGCTGGGAGGCATAGACTGTTGGGGTAGGACGTGGTTCCGCTAACGGCGTTGTTCGATACAACCCTGAGCTCACTTGAGTGCTCTGTATGTTCATTTCTCGCGTATAAAGGCCCAATTGCAAGGCCTCTATCTCGCTGGCCGGTGTAGTGGGCGTGTACGACTCGATACTTGAGAATTCAGTGTTTATACAGTGTGTAGATGAGCCATACGCACTAACGTAAATGGGAATGGTTCGGACGTACGTGGTGTTCGTTGCCCATGGTATTGTTCGAGTAACCTCCGGGGTTTGAAACCTTGAGTAGGGGTCTCCGGTGAGGAGGGAAAAGTGGTCCTTGTCGGTAATGCACTTATACCACTGCTCGTCTGCGTAATAGCAGGTTTGGATACACGTGGTGCTTGGGGGCATGCTGGAACCGCTTTTGAAGGCTTTCGGCTGACTTGTCATTTCTTCGCAATACGCTTAAAGTTACCTGGGACTGAAACACACATAAAAAAGAAACGTTTTGAATGTAAAGAACTTTAAGGAAAAAAGATTTTAATAAAACCTTTTAACTTAGAGTCCCACGGATGGCGCCATTTGATCAAGCATAAAATAGTCCAAGGGGTTCGGTTCATGCAAGATCAACAATAATGAGGGGTTTAAGGGTTTTTTGAGTTTAACTCTCCAGTTTGGAGTACCGTGAATAACCCTTATACGAGATGATGATCTCAGAAAAGGTGGTTAAACATAACCCACCATCATTCGGGTTAACCGGAGTTGATGGCTCAAGGGCGATGTTAGGATTTACGTGGTGTTGCTACCTGAAATCGCTAAGTCTTTGTGATTGTTGTACCGGTCACGCGGGTTAGCTGAGGTGAAAATACTTGTTAGTATTCTTGTAGGTGAAATGTGATGTAATTCTGGATGATCGTCTTTGTTCTAGTTACACATATTTATACTTGTTGGCTTTTTGTCCCTTAGTGCCACGTAAGGGGGACAAAAAGGGATATGATGTTGCCACGTCGTATTGTCTCTATCCTTTTATTCCAAAAAGCTGAAAAAGTGCTGCCACTACCTTAGTGCTATCCCCTTGATACCCTGCTGTCCTTTTCTGTCCGTCCAGCAATGTCAGGATCGCATCGTACAACCACATGTGTCCTTTTTTCTTTTGTGTCGCCATAGTACCTTTCTAGCTTTATCTGTTTCCACGTACGATGCTATGCTCAAATGCGCAATCAATATTTGTGAGATCAATGCTAAAGTGTGGTGAGTTTGCGCGCTAGTCAATGTAAGATATGAGCCCGTGCGACTTATGTGGGGTGACGCACGCTAATCTGATATAGCGCATATAGATGTGCAGCTATGCGCATCATTAGTTGTCATAACATAAACCCTAACACCGCCCTTAAGTCATCAGTTCCGGCTAACCCAAATGATGGTGGGTCATGTTTAAATACCCTTTCTGAGATCATAATCTTATATTAGAGTTACTCACGGTGCTCCGTACCAGAGAGTTAAACTCAAGGAACCCTTAAATCCCCCTTATTTATTGATCTTGCATAGACCGAACATCTTGGACTATTTTATGCTTGATCAAAATGCACTACGATAATTTAATTGATTAGGTATTGAATTCTGTTTATTTTCTATATTTTTAACCAATATGAATTGTGTTTATTAAAGATCAATCAGTGAGAAGTTGAACAAGAATACCATGCATATCTCTGCTTGTTAAGACAGAAAAGGTAACTCTCTCTCTCTCTCTCTTTCTCTCTCTCTCTCTCTCTTTATGGATAAAGAAGTTTGTCTCGCTTTGTTTACCACCTCTAGTGTTAATATACTGGTCAATTGATTACTGTCGTGTTAAGATATAAAAGGTTAGCTTGTAAAGGATTTTAGGATCATTGATCCATTGTGTGATTATCTGCTTATATCATTTTTTCCACTACCCAATCAATCTCACATGCACAAACTCTAATCATGAATCTGTCGGTGCAACTCTTGATTCCTAATGTCAGACTTAATTTTCAGTTTTTATTTTGTGTATGTAGGAGGAAATAATTGAATTTCATCTTTATTTCGAGGCGATTCGTTTTGCATTGCATGAAGACGGCGTGAATTGTACCGCAGTTTTTGCATTGATACTAAATTTGTATCATGGCTAGATACTTTCTTAAATTTGTTTCCAAAGTACTATTAGTACATTTATTCTTCAGTATAGCTCTTACTCAGTTGGAGATGTATATGTCAATAAATATATCACCAGCTCGCTCCATGCTGATTACTCATTCAACTTATAAGATTTTTCAAAGATCACCGTATTAAGTTAAATGGAATGGTCTCATCAACTACTGAGTGCGTCATGTGCCATACATATGTAAATACTTAATGGATCCATTTAATTGTTGTTATTTAAAAGACTCGCATTGTGCATTTATGAAACGATAGGGACGATTGACATAATTTCAAAAAGAAAAGACTACCAATATAGTTTTGTGTAAACTACATGGACCAACGATGTAATTTACTCTAAATATATACTATATAAAATATATATAGTATTCACATACAAGAGCCCTGGGAGCGGACAATGTCACACACAAATGATCCATCCGAGACAATACTTTTCAATGTCGGCCCACTCCGTGATGGCATTGCCAAGGACCGTTAGTCGAGCGACACAGTTTCATTCCATTTGCTTGTTTTTCTTGTTTACTTTTATGTTTTCCTTTATTTTTATTGTTTTTTTCTTTTGTCTTAGACACTCTTTAGAACATTAATCTAACTCCTCACTTTTCTCAAACAGTATATTTTGGGAGTCAATATCGTGGACGTTGTCACCACTCTCAGTGCTCTGAATAACTTTATGACTGCATGCATGGCCAAAAATTATGGTAGTTAAGTGATTTTCTCCATAACTACTTTCCAAGGTTATTGAAGAACATGGAGATAGATGGTACGAGGATCAAATTAAATTAAATCAAATCAAATACGATATTTTGGTCAACGCTTAAGTCTTGAGTATTTCACATACAACATAAATGTCTAGAGCACACATAGTTAGATGTTTTTTTTGTCACTATTTCTAATAGAGATCACCATCATAAGGTGTTCTTCATACTGCCATTTCAGATGAGATTTCAAGTAGCATTTCCAAAAACTTCTAGCCCAGAACATTTGTGTGTTTCTCATTTTCAATGGCTAAACAGTATAAAAAATTCGATTTGTGTGAGTTGGCAACGACGAAAATTCATTTTTTTAAACCTTTTTACCACTATATATACATACATAGAATTCATATAAACAATTCAAACATCAATCTACAATTTTTCTTTAAAGCACATATTAGGATATTTTGTCTTAGTTTCTTCTTTGACAAGGAAACAACATTAAAACACTTATTTCTAACTCTTAATTATCATAACGAAATTACAAATTCGAAAATAACAACCAATCACAATCGAAATGGATCGAGTTTTAGCAAACAAAAGGTTAATGAGTAATTTTAGTTGCAGTTAATCGGTTAAATGTGTCCCACATCGAAAAATGAAAGAGACAAATGTATGCTTATAAGCTTAGAGGAACCTCTCTATATCACCAATTAGTTTTAAAGTACTTTGGGACTCATGAGATTATTTGTTGTACATGTTGTTAGACCTAAATTAATGTTACAAGTGGTATGAGAGCTACGGTTATAGCCCAAATGTGTGGACGACGCAAAATGGTAGCGGACGTTCAAACCAAGATGACTACGAACGTTATCGGGAAATAAGTTGGGGGTCTGAGAAAATTCGAGATGGTAACGAACGTGTCTATGGGAGTAGTGTGAAAAAAACTGATAATGGAGGTGATTGTTGGAGCTAATCGGTTAATTGTGTCCCACATCGAAAATGAAATAAACAAATGTATGCTTATAAGCCTTTGAGAACTTTCATCTATCACTATTTTTTTAACGGCGATATCGACATCGAATGTTCTCATTTGTCACCCACACATGTGTTAGGAGGAAACCCAATTCGTGACGATGTTGGCAGTACCATCGAAGGATGGGAACCCCGTGTTAGGGCTCTAATCATGAATCTGTCGGTGCAACTCTTGATTCCTAATGTCTGACTTAATTTTTAGTTTTTGTTTTGTGTATGTAGGAGGAAATAGTTGAATTTCATCTTTATTTTGAGGCGATTTGTTTTGCTTTGCATGAAGACGGCGTGAATTGTACCGCAATTTTTGCATTGATACTAAATTTGTATCATGGCCTAATACTTTCTTAATTTTTTTTTTTCCAAAGTACTATTGGTACAGTTATTCTTCAGTATAGTTCTTACTCAGTTGGAGATGTATATGTCAATAAATATATAACCAGCTCGCTCCATGCTGATTACTCATTCAACTTATAAGATTTTTCAAAGATCACCGTATTAAGTTAAATGAAATGGTCTCATCAACTACTGAGTGCATCATGTGCCATACATATGTAATTATTTAACGGATCCATTTAATTTTCATTATTTAAAAGACTCGCATCGTGCATTTATGAAACCATAGGGACGATTGACATAATTTCAAAAAGAAAAAGACTACCAATATAGTTTTGTGTAAACTACCTGGGAACGGACAATGTCACACACAAATGATCCATCCGAGACACTACTTTTCACTGTCAGCCCACTCCGTGATGGCATTGCCAATTACCGTTAGTCGAGCGACACAGTTTCATTCCATTTTCTTGTTTTTCTTGTTTACTTTTATGTTTTCCTTTATTTTTATTGTTTTTTTCTTTTGTATTGGACTCTCTTCAGAACATTAATCTAACTCCTCACTTTTCTCAAACAGTATTAATCATACGCATAATGATCTGTCTCAAAACGACACTAACAAGTAGCGCTCGGCTAGGATCTTTCCCGGCACGGTCCATCCCGGAAGAAGGGCTCCTTCCCAACATCATCCGGCATCATCTCAGTAACTTGATCCGGAGATTACTTGTGAACATACCATGAAAGGGACCACGCCGGATGAACGACTAGTCGGGAGCATCATATAAAAACCCAGCCCGGATGGCATGCACGTTACCGGCATCATATAGCCAGTCATGGTGACTAGCACCGTGAAGAAACACTTGGAGTAAATATAAAGCAAAACCTTCCCGGTTGAACTAAGTGCTCCGTGACATCTTAGCCGAGGACCAACATACTGTCGGTACCGTCACTACTTCCCGGTCGAATATTCCAACCCGGTATAAAGATACCTTCCCGGGACAAGAACTGTCTTGGGACAGACACTTCATCTCGGAACGAGTACTCGATCCCAGAACAAACATATAAGCAAGTTGCATGCTACGTCAGCCCACGAATCTAGGAAAGTTTGTTAGGATCTGCTCGATTATTCCCATGAAAGGGACAGGTGCCATGTCATCCCTCGTGATTGGCAAAGTTTGTTACAACCATGAAAGGGACATGTGCCACGTCACCATTCCCTCATAACATCTATAAATACACGAACAAGATCATTTATTCAACAACACTAGATGCATTAATGTTACTCTACCCAAATTAATTACGGTAGCATTTCTCCAGTCGTTAACACAATTTCGATCAATACTCCGATCGTCATCGGAATTAATCCTCACTTTTAGATATTAACTTATTCGATTCTGATCGAATAAGGTTAATCCAATCGATTGTTTTACGCCCTTGAAATCCAGATTTCAAATCAGGGTTTGCACAATTATTGGAGTTAAAACATTCGATCCACTCTTTTTCCCAAATCAAGCACTCAAACCCGAAACCTATTCATACTAGTCGATTTTGGTTTGATCAAATGGCACTATCTAAAGGTACGAAATTAATCACTACTCACCCTAATGACCTGGAAGACGAAGAAACAAGCACAAACAGCACCGACGATGCTGATGTGCACATGATTCACTCATGGGTCGTGGGACAACGACGAAAATCAGGGGTGTTAGATGAATGAATGCACGAACCAATCGTCTTCCCTTCATTGTTCAATATTAACCCATCTTCAGACCCTGTTATCATACGGGCACACATCTCCAATTTCCAAATTGGGTGAATATACACCTACACCGGTGCGGGGGCAGAGGTCATGTTTAAACATTGTTTTCTGCAGCTACCAGAAAGCATCCGACGGTGGAAGAAAGCCGCCACTAGCAGGATTCAACAGCGCTGCAACCTGGCCGGTGGGCTCCATCACGCTGGAGGTCGTTTTAGGAACATTACCCTTCCAAAGCACTGCAGACATCGAATTTTCTATAGTCAAAACAGACTCACGGTATAATGTTATCCTAGGACGTAACTCCATGCAGAATTTTAGTGTAATTACGTCAACGGTACACGGCATGTTGAAGTTCCCAACTCCAGCCGGAGTAGCCACGATCCGGACGCAAGGATTGGAACCAATCGAATGTATGCAGATATTCAAAGGAACCAATGATATTATAATCCATGATAACGGTTACGTATCCCCGAATCCCAAGCATCTAGACCAGCGGATCCAGATCGGCGCTACCTTGAGCATCAACGCGAGGGACACACTCTGTAAACTCTTAGCAGCAAATATTGATGTCTTCGCCTGGGAGCCATCCGACATGACGGGTGTCCCACGAGAAATAGCCCAACACCGGCTAAACGTAAACTCGAATATCACACCAGTTGTTCAGAAGAAAAGAGCAATGGTGCTAGAACGAAGCGAATTCCTGGATAACGAAGTACAATGGCTGGTCGATGCCGGTATAATGAAAAAAGTAAAATATCAAACGTGGGTGGCGAACCCCATGATGGTAAAAAAGGCAGAAGAATCTTGGCGCATGTTTGTCAATTACAAGGACATCAACAAAGCATGCCCAAAAGAGAATTACCCTCTGCCGAAGATCGGCTGGAAGGTCAAGTTGTGACGATCGCTCCAAATCTATATGGACGAACACGTCATTCATCGATTTCATTGCGAGGTATTTGACCTCTATATGATACGTTTTGTAAATATTGCATTCTTTTGAAAAGGCACACCATAAATGAATATTTAAATCAAAGGTTTTCGACATCTGATGATTTCTACATATAGACAATCACCGTAATATAATAGTTTACAATAGTACTTCCGTTGACAATGCAGTCAAAATAAGATACATGGTGATGATTTGGTGAATGCAACTTTTTCTTGAAAAATATGCCATGTAAGACTCCATGCATATAGCTTGTCTAGCATATAAGCAAACAGCGAAAGACTTCTAGGGAACCTGAGAATAAACATGCTAACAAGTGTCAACACAAAGGTTGGTGAGTTCATAGTTTTAATATTTTGCATAATCTGTACATAAAGGTGGATCACAAGATTTCAGTTGTTTCATCCAGAAATGTTTATCAAAATATTCTACGAAATTGAGCACCCTGGTAACTAAACCTAACGTATATATAATTTATACCCTTTGTATAATCATCTTAATAATACACGCAAACCAACGTGTACGCTTCTCAAATAGCATACGTCCGTTAAAAGGCTAGTTCTCTAGCTCGGACGGGGATATCAAGCCCTATGGATCCATATACTACTACTCGTGCCCACCAGTTCTTATAACTGGCAGTTACTAGTTACCAAACCTAAGGGATTTTCGGTTCAAACTCAGTGTAGAATTAAGTATGTACTTGTATATGTATTCTCAGCCCAAAATATTTAAAGCATTTAAAAAGGGATCTATAAACTCACCTTAGCAGCACATAAAGTCGTTCACCAAAATGTGACCGAAACTTGGAATACCAAATAACCGTAGATCTCAACCTAGAGAACATATGTTGGTCAATAATTGTCTATCAAGCTAGGTCAGGTCATAGTGTATCACAATCCTAATGCTCGAGATCGACATACAAAAGTTATCAAAAGTCATTTCAAAAAGTCAATCTGACTCAATACAATAGTTGAATGATCATGGCAATCGAAACATTTTAACATTTCACATAGTTTCCTAATTTTTGTAAAATTAAACTATAGTTTTTATAAGGCTTTAAAATATGATAAAACAATCAATTTTGACAATTGTTCAACAAAACGAGACGTTCCTTATATAAGAATTCATTTACTCCGCTGGTAATATTTAAAAATTCAATTTATCAATCTTATAAACAAGTTGTTTAAATATTAATTGCAGATTCAAAAGCAATTTCAATTAACGTCAATCATAATTCAGTTGATCATATCTTTTAATTCGTTCATCGAAATCATACGATATCTAAATGAAAAATTATAGATTTTTCGCCAGCTTTCCAAAAACATGCATATCATATACCTTTTATTAGTAATATATGTATTTAATTCGTGATTCATCATAAACTGTTTAACGACGAAATTTAGCATACTAGCATGCATAAACATATATACTCGAGCACTAGACATGTATACACTATTAATATATAAAAGATAAGATATGAATGCTCACGTATCAATATTGTGATTCAATATTGCAGGATAGTACGTAGACTCAACGGAGATGATAAACACTAGGTTAGACTTGCAAATAATACCCATGAACATTACCCATAATCTCCATAGCTATAACCTATAGTTTCCTTAGCTCTATCCCGCTCGAAAAGCTTGTTTTGAAAATAATTGCTCATGACCTCGTCGTAGTATTTTATGTACAATAATACTAATAATAATACTCCTAATTATAAGATTAATAATAATATTAATCTTAATAATAATAATAATAATAATAATAATAATAATAATAATAATAATAATAATAATAATAAATATAGAGAGCAGAGATTGAGATATATGTGTGTGTGTGTGTCGAACAAACTGGCCAATTTATAGAATGTTTCTGAATCCTGACTGCCATGCGATCGCATGGGTTTTATGCGTATTTCTCATGCGATCGCATGGCCCCAAAATCCAGCTCACAATTTTGTTGTTGTTTTGTTTGTCGACATATTTTTATAATATATATAATATATATAATTTATATTACTTAATTATATATTATATTATATTCACGTGCATAGTTGACTTTTAATTTTTGGTCCGATGACTCGTATGTTTACGCTCGACTAATGTCTCAGTTCCGATTTCTCGAATGCATTTTCGTATGCTTAGAAAACTTGTACTTTACGTTTCGTGATTCGTACCTTTGTCAAAATATAATCTTAAATTATCAATAAACTATATTACTCAAAGTATAACTTATACATTTTAGTAATTTGGTCATTTGCTTCTATAAATCAATTCCTCGTTGTTTATTAAAATATATTTAATAATATCGAACCGTTTTATATATCTAATTCAATTCTATGCATTATCACATTGTAAAATATATATTTTCGTTTAGAAAAATATAAATTTGTATATAATATTTATTTATCAAACGGAACAATAAATGGGTGTTACTATTGTTTACAAAAATAATTTCGAACCTTAATATATATATATATATATATATATATATATATATATATATATATATATATATATATATATATATATACTTTTTCTATACACGTTGCAAGTTATTTATATATCAAATACAGTTAAAAAGGAAAGATTTCTTAAATCAAGGTAGACCTCTCAACAAAGACTTTTCACAATACTTACGAGATTTATAATTGTTGAAATATCTGCTAATCCAATAGTTGGTATTATCTTCTAATTCCGTAGATGAATATATTAAGCATATATTGAGACAAATACGTTTAATCTAAAATATTATACATTTAATACTTTGTTAACGTTTTCAAGTTATAATATATATATATATATATATATATATATATATATATATATATATATATATATATATATATATATATATATATACATATACATATATATATTCATATCCATTTATATATTCGTTCGTGAATCGTCGAGCATAGTCAAAAGGGTAATTGAATGTATGAACATAGTTCCAAAGTTTTCGAGACTCAACATTACAAACTTTGCTTATCGTGTCAGAATCATATAAAGATTAAGTTTAAATTTCGTCGAAGAGGAATCAAGGCAAACCCGAAGAAAATCCAAGCAATCGAAAACATGCAATCACCCAGGAGTAAAAAAGACGTGCAAAGCTTAAACGGGAAGCTAGCGGCGCTCACAAGGTTTCTGTTACGGGCTTCCGACAAAGCCCTTCCCTTTTTCCAAACATTAAAGGGCTGCTTGAGCAAGAAAGATTTCATTTGGATGGATGAGGCCGAGAAGGCCTTCCAGGATGTAAAGGCATTCTTAAAAGAACTGCCAACGTTAATAGCACCAATACCGGGTAAAACCCTCACGGTATACATTGCCGCCTCCTCTGAGGCAATCAGCTCGATTCTAATTGCTGACAGAGGTAAAACCCAAATGCCGGTATACTTCGTAAGCAAGGTATTACAAAACGGAGAAGTAAACCATCCGGCCATGGAAAAACTAATTTACGCCTTAGTGCACACAGCCAGAAAGTTACGACGATATTTTCAAGCACATCCGATACAGGTTTTCACGGACCAACCAATCAAACACGTCCTGACTAGGCTAGAAATTTCTGGAAAAATGGCGAAGTGGGCAATAGAGCTTAGCGAGCACAAAATCACCTTCCTCCCGAGACATTCAGTCAGGGGCCAGGTCATAGTCGACTTACTGGTAGAGCTCCCCTCTGACATGATCAAACAAGGTGAAACCACCATCACAAGAAGAGAAACGCACGAATTCTGGGAACTATATACGGATGGAGCGTCAAGTGAGGAGGGGGCCGACATAGGCCTACTCCTCGTTTCCCCAAATGGAGAAGAAATAATCTACGCTATCCGGTTGAAGTTCGCTGCCTCAAACAACGAGGCCGAGTACGAAGCACTAATAGCCGAATTACGCTTGGCAAAAAGTATTGATGTACGACAACTCACAGCTTATGTCGACTCACAACTGGTAGCAAGCCAGTTAAACGGCAGCTTCGAAGCAAGAGATACATCGATGCAAAAATACCTAGAGCTTACGAAAGCACTAGCCAAAACCTTCGCGGCATTCGAAATAAAGAAAATACCCCGTAACCGTAACAAGAAAGCGGATGCATTGAGCAAGCTTGCCTCTCTGCTCTACGACCACTTTACCAAAAAGGTTATGGTTGAAGTACTGGAAAGAAAGTCAACTGAAGAGGACACTCTCATGGCAACAATCACAACAGAAGAAGAATGTTGGATGCCACCTTTCATAAAATACCTTGCCGACGGTACCCTCCCAGAAGACAAACTACAAGCCCGCAGGATACGAATGCGGGCACCAATGTATAACTTTAAAAATGACATCCTGTATAGGAAATCATTCACAGAGCCTTACTTAAGATGCGTTGGGCCAGCACAGGCCAAAAAAATCATACAAGAAATGCACGAATGAGCCTGCTCTACACACTCCTGCTACCGAACGATAATCAGCAGGATCAAAAGAATGGGTTATTTTTGGCCACATATGTGCCGAGACACACATGATCTGATCGTAAACTATGAGGCCCGTCAATAGATCCCCTCGTCTTAACATGATTCCTATACACGCCGCCTGGCCGTTCTGCAAATGGGGGATCGACATAGTCGGTCTATTCCCAAGAGGTGTCGAAAACGTTAAATTCCTAGTCATCGCAATTGACTACTTTACAAAATGGGTCGAGGCAAAACCGTTAAGCATGATCACATGAATGAAAATCTTAACCTTTGTATGGGAGGACATTGTTTGTCGTTTCGGTTTACCACGAGAGATAGTCAGCGACAACGGCACACAGTTTGCACAGAATCCATTTAAAGACTGGTGTGCAGACATGGACATTCAGCAGTCATTTACTTATGTGGCCTACCCACAGGCCAACGAACAAGTCGAGGTCACTAACAGAGACATCGTTGCTGGAATAAAAGCAAGACTAGGTAAACACTGATATCGGCTAAAAAGTCACGTTTTTACCCTCGATATTCGCCCCATTTATGATAAAGTAATTGACTTTATCAACTAAATAAGCATTTATTTGCTTCATTTGATAGATTATGTCATTACAAAGGCTATGTTTCAGGAACCACTGAAAACGGATGAAAAACGAGCAAAAACGAGCAAAACCGGCTAAGATGATTAACTCGCATTTAGATAACTTATTTTATAAATTTTGAAAAATTTTATTTACTTAATCTCATGTTGTAGGATATTAAATTATGAACGCGTGGGCACAAGAATCGTCAAAAACAGAGCTAAAACCAAGATTCTAGAGCGAAAACGGTGAAAGACAAGTTACGATCCAGCAAACGGCTTGCCATAATGAAAAAATGGCCTGCCAGCAAACGGGCATAAAAGACGACTTGCCTGGGCAAACGGCCATGGAAAATGGCCTGCCAAAGAGGTTTGCCAAACGTCCCGCCAGGTGGCAAGCCGTTTTTTCAGCCATTTAATTACAATTTTGACATCTTTAGTGATCTATAGGAGATTAGTTCTCTCTCTACTTTCTCACTCTAGATTCTAGAAAGAGAAAAGTACAGAGATTAGGAAATGTAATTATCTCTCTATTGTCGCTCTCTAGTGATCAATAGGAGATTAGTATGTAGTTAGTAGTAGAAGCGATCAAGCATTGTAACACTATGGATATTATGAAGAAATACAAGTGTTATTCTGCCGACATTATTCGGTAACATCCATCCTTTCTTTTATTAATTTATTATAATATTCTTGTTCAATGTTTGTGATTTATTATGTGACGACTCGGGAAATTCCGACCAAATTTAAACTTGATCATTATATGTTTCTGAGACGATAAGCATAGTCTGTAATGTTGAGTCACAAAACAATTTAAACTGTATTCATGTAATCATTTGAACCTTTGACTATTCCCGACGATTCACAAACAAATTTGTGTAAATAAATATATGTGTGTATATATATATATATATATATATATATATATATATATATATATATATATATATATATATATATATATAACTATGTATATAATATTTTAAATTGATAAAGTACACTTTAATCATTTGAATTAAAAATGTAAGATAATAAATAGAATTACAAAGTTATTATTAAAATGAATATATATATATATATATATATATATATATATATATATATATATATATATATATATATATATATATATATATATATATATATATATATATATATATATATATATATATATATATATATATATATATATATATATATATATATATATATATATATATATATATATATGAATTCTATATAATGTTTGAATATTAAATATTCAATGTATGTTAGTATATATTATATAATAATAAGATGTAATATTAATAAGTTTAATTGTATGTTAAATTATAATTGTTATAGTACTAATATCTAAATTAGTATTAATAATATGAAAATATATACATATATATATTGTTATACTATCATTATTATAATTAATATTATTATTAATAGCATTACTAATATTAGTATTATCATTTTTATTTTTTTTATATTCTTAGTAGCATTTTGATAAAATTATTATTAATATTATTAGTAATATATTTCTCTTATTATTATTATTATTATTATTATTATTATTATTATTATTATTATTATTAGTTAGTTGTGGTGACCCGAACTTTTTCATGTTTATATATACTAAATGAAATTGTTATTTACATGATTAAGTGTTTCCAACATGTTAAGCAATCAAACTTGTTAAGACTTGATTAATTGAAATAGGTTTCATATAGACATTTGACCATCCAAGTTGACCGGTGATTCACGAACGTTAAAACTTGTAAAAACTATATGATAACATATATATGGATATATATATATATATAGTTAACATGATATTATGATAACTAAACATATCATTAAGTATATTAATAATGAACTACATATGTAAAAACAAGACTACTAACTTAATGATTTTGAAACGAGACATATATGTAACGATTATCATTGTAACGACATTTAATGTATATATATCATATTAAGATATATTAATACATCATGATATCATGATAATGTAATAAATTAACATCTCATTTGATTTAATAAACAATGGGTTAACAACATTTAACAAGATCGTTAACTTAAAGGTTTCAAATCAACATTTACATGTAACGACTAACGATGACTTAACGACTCAGTTAAAATGTATATACATGTAGTATTTTAATATGTATTCATACACTTTTGAAAGACTTCAAGAAACTTATCAAAATACTTCTACTTAACAAAAATGCTTACAATTACATCCTCGTTCAGTTTCATCAACAATTCTACTCGTATGCACCCGTATTCGTACTCGTACAATACACAGCTTTTAGATATATGTACTATTGGTATATACACTCCAATGATCAGCTCTTAGCAGCCCATTGAGTCACCTAACACATGTGGGAACCATCATTTGGCAACTAGCATGAAATATCTCATAAAATTACAAAAATATGAGTAATCATTCATGACTTATTTACATGAAAACAAAATTACATATCCTTTATATCTAATCCATATACCAACGACCAAAAACACCTACAAACACTTTCATTCTTCAATTTTCTTCATCTAATTGATCTCTATCAAGTTCCATCTTCAAGTTCTAAGTGTTCTTCATAAATTCTATAAGTTCTGGTTTCATAAAATCAAGAATACTTCCAAGTTTGCTAGCTTACTTCTAATCTTGTAAAGTGATCATCCAACCTCAAGAAATCTTTCTTATTTACAGTAAAATATCTTTCTAATACAAGGTAATACTCATATTCAAACTTTGATTCAATTTCTATAACTATAACAATCTTATTTTGAGTGGAAATCTTACTTGAACTTGTTTTCGTGTCATGATTCTGCTTCAAGAACTTTCAAGTCGTTCAAGAATCCTTTGAAGCTAAATAATTTCTTGTCACTTCCAGTAGGTTTACCTACTAAACTTGAGGTAGTAATGATGTTCATAACATCATTCGATTCATACATATAAAACTATCTTATTCGAAGATTTAAACTTGTAATCACTAGAACATAGTTTAGTTAATTCTAAACTTGTTCACAAATAAAGTTAGTCCTTCTAACTTGACTTTTAAAATCAACTAAACACATGTTCTATATCTATATGATATGCTAACTTAATGATTTAAAACCTAGAAACACGAGAAACACCGTAAAACCGGATTTACGCCGTCGTAGTAACACCGCGGGCTGTTTTGGGTTAGTTAATTAAAAACTATGATAAACTTTGATTTAAAAGTTGTTCTTCTGGGAAAATGATTTTTCTTATGAACATGAAACTATATCCAAAAATCATGGTTAAACTCAAAGTGGAAGTATGCTTTTCAAAATGGTCATCAAGACGTCGTTCTTTCGACTGAAATGACTACCTCTTACAAAAACGACTTGTAACTTATATTTCCAACTATAAACCTATACTTTTTATTTTTAGATTCATAAAATAGAGTTCAATATGATACCATAGCAATTTGATTCACTCAAAACGGATTTAAAACGAAGAAGTTATTGGTAAAACAAGATTGGATAATTTTTCTTGTTGTAGCTACGTGAAAATTGGTAAGAAATCTATATTGATCATATCCTAGCTAACTTATATTGTATTATACATGTATTCTAATATATTATGTAATCTTGGGATACCATATACACGTATGCAAATGTTTTGACATATCATATCGACCCATGTGTATATATTATTTGGAACAACCATACACACTCTATATGCAGTAATGTGGGAGTTAGCTATACAGCGTTGAGGTTGATTCCAAAAATATATATACTTTGAGTTGTGATCTAGCCTGAGACGTGTATACACTGGGTCGTGGATTGATTCAAGATAATATATATCAATTTTTTTTCTGTACATCTAACTTTGGACAACTAGTTGTAGGTTACTAACGAGGACAGCTGACTTAATAAGCTTAAAACGTCTAAATGTATTAAAAGTGTTGTAAATATATTTTGAATATACTTTGATATATATGTACATATTTGTTATAGGTTCGTGAATCGACCAGTGGCCAAGTCTTACTTCCCGACAAAGTAAAAATCTGTGAAAGTGAGTTATAGTCCCACTTTTAAAATCTAATATTTTGGGATGAGAATACATGCAGTTTTATAAATGTTTTACGAAATAGACACAAGTAATTGAAACTACATTATATGGGTGAATGATCGAAGCCGAATATGCCCCTTTTGCTTGGTAACCTAAGAATTGGTAAACCGATCTACTAATTGACGCGAATCCTAAAGATAGATCTATTGGGCCTAACGAACCCCATCCAAAGTACCGGATGCTTTAGTACTTCGAATTCATTTTTATCATGTTCGAAGGATTTCCCGAAATGATAGGGGATATTCTTATATGCATCTTGTTAATGTCGGTTACCAGGTGTTCACCATATGAATGAATTTTATCTCTATGTATGGGATGTATATTGAAATATGAAATCTTGTGGTCTATTATTATGATTTGATAATATATAGGTTAAACCTATAATTCACCAAAATTTTTGTTGACGTTTTAAGCATGTTTATTCTTAGGTGATTATTATGAGCTTCCGCTGTTGCATACTAAAATAAGGACAAGATTTGGAGTCCATGCTTGTATGATATTTTGTAAAAACTGCATTCAAGAAACTTATTTTTGATGTAATATATTCTTATTGTAAACCATTATGTAATGGTCGTGTGTAAACGGTATATTTTAGATTATCATTATTTGATAATCTATGTAATGTTTTTTTTAAACCTTTATCAATAAAATAAAGGTTATGGTTGTTTTAAAAATGAATGCAGTCTTTGAAAAACGTCTCATATAGAGGTCAAAACCGCGCGACGAAATCATTTAATATGGAACGTTTATAATCAATATGAACGGGACATTTCAGTTGGTATCCGAACGTTGGTCTTAGAGAACCAGAAAATTGCATTAGTGTGTCTTACTGAGTTTGTTAGGATGCATTAGTGAGTCTGGACTTCGACCGTGTTTTTCTTCAAAAACGATTGCTTTACATTTTTGTTGTTGGAAACTATATATTATTAACATGTAAATATTATGTGATATATTAATCTCTTAACGTGTTTGATATTGTGTGATAGATGTCTACCTCTAGTACAAATCCCATTGATTCACCTAATAATAATGAAGAATCAAATATATTTTGGGAAGATTCACAAATTCCCGAAGAGGAACCGGAAGAGGAGGAACCGGAAGAGGAGGAACCGGAAGAAGAGGAACCAGAAGAGGAGGAATCGGAAGAGGAGGAACCAGAAGAAGAAGAAGAGGTTCCGGAGGAAGAAATATTGATACCTATAGTAAATCGATTAAATAAAAGAAAATCCTCAACCAACGGACCAAAGTTAATAATGGTCAATGGTGTTTCCACCGAGGAAGCAAAATATTGGGAAGATTACCAATTTTCCGATGAATCGGATCCCGATGAGGAATCCGATGATGTTATAGAAATTACCCCGACCCAATTTAATGAGGCAAAAGAAAATAATAAGGGAAAAGGCATCAAAATAGAGAAATCTGATTCCGACCCCGATGA
The DNA here is from genome assembly GCF_046630445.1 of Rutidosis leptorrhynchoides. Classification (NCBI taxonomy): domain Eukaryota; kingdom Viridiplantae; phylum Streptophyta; class Magnoliopsida; order Asterales; family Asteraceae; genus Rutidosis; species Rutidosis leptorrhynchoides. The sequence continues at coordinate 345,904,888 of NC_092338.1, read as the reverse complement.
ACTTTATATGTACCATCAACACCCGTATTTTCAATATCGTGACAATAACCCGGGAACCTCTAAACCACCAGGTTTTTCTAAACCAATGTGGAAAATGACGACTCGTATTAGAGGAACATCATATATCCCTAGAAGATTAGGAAAAAGAACCAAGTCCGAAGAAGAAGAAACCAGTGATTCAGATTAGAGGGGTGTGAGCATGTTGTGTCATAAATGTATTGTAGTGTGCTTGTACTTTTATGTTCTATGTAAAAATTTCTTGTATTGTTTGTTATTACGAATCTAATCCTTGTCTATTTTACAGTATAAAAACAAAATGGACGTTAAGGGTAGACAACCGAATATTTTAGAAGACCTACCAGAGGATATGATTGAGGAAATCTTGTCTAGAGTCGGTCAGAATTTATCAGCATATTTAGTTATGGCGAAATTAACTTGTCAAACATTTGAAAGACTTTCCAGAAATGCCTTAGTTTATAAAAGGCTTTCCTTTGATAGGTGGGGTATATCACATTGGGGAGACTTTAAGTTACGCCGTGTTTTCTTTAAAGCGTTAAATGCGGGGAACCCAAATGCAATTTTACGCTACGGGTTAAGAACCTATTTTGACTCAACATATCCCAACATAGGATTTCGTGAATTAGAAAGAGCTTCTAACATGCAACATAAAGAAGCATGTTATGCTTACGTGTTAGTGATGTTTGCTTCTTACCAAACTGAGAAAAAGAACATCGGATTGCAGCTTTTAAATAAAACCTTCCCACAAGTGACGGATTCAGTAGTTGGGGTGAGAAACAAGGTTTTTAGATTATTACGGGGCTGTTGGACATTACGAAACCCTCGTCCTTTTGACGACATTACAACATGCTGCCTAGCCAATGGTCATAACGGTTATTTTCCACAAAACCAAGGATGGGAAGTCGTTTTAGTAAAACCAGAATGCATGACTTGTTTCTGGACTTATGAATTACGTGTCTTTATTTCCTTTGCTGAACAACTTGCGTATTAACTATGTTTATCTTCAAAACTGTCCTGTATCAAAGTGTACTATATTTCATGTTATATGTAATATAGCGAAGTTGTAAGTTTGAAGAATATTTATATGTGATATATTATTATAATCAGTTTTTCATATGAAATTGTAGTAGTTGAATTGTATATTAGCTACTAAGTATGAACTTAACGGGTAGGTTGTACCCGAATTTAAACTTATAAAATGCTAATATGAAGAAAAAGCTTTTATAAATGAGTTCATATTATGCTACGAAATACTATTGACTACTCTTAATATTCTGTATGATTAACTCGATTCAGTTGTCTATTTTGAAGGAAATGGCACCGACGACTCGACAAACCATGAATATGAGCGAAGAGGAATTTCTTACCTTTCTTGCTGCAAACAAAGCCGCAGTACAGGCTGCGCTACATACCAACAATAACTCTGAATCTAGCAATGCAGCTAACGGCGCAAGAAATCGTGTAGGATGCACCTACAAAGAATTCACTGCATGCAAACCTTTGGAATTTGATGGAACCGAAGGACCAATTGGATTGAAACGGTGGACCGAGAAAGTCGAATCGGTGTTGCCATAAGTAAGTGTACTGAAGAGGACAAAGTTAAGTACGCTATGCATACCTTCACAGGTACTGCGTTAACGTAGTGGAACACCTATCTTGAACAGGTAGGACAAAATGTTGCTTACGCACTACCGTGGTCGGCATTCAAGCAATTGATGAACGAGCTGTACTGTCCTAGAAACGAAGTCAATAAACTCAAGACAGAACTTAGAGAGTTACGAACACAAGGGTTCGACGTTACCACATATGAACGACGATTCACAGAGTTGTGCCTATTGTGTTCGGGAGCATTTGAAGATGAAAAAGAGAAGATCGACGCGTTTGTAAAAGGGTTACCAGTAAGGATTCAAGAAGATGTGAGTTCACACGAGCCCACTTCTATACAGAAGGCAAGTCGAATGGCTCATAAACTCATAAATCAGATTGAGGGAAGAATTAAAGAGCAGGCGGCCGAAGAAGCCAACACGAAACAACTCAAGAGGAAGTGGGAGGAAAACGGTGACAAGAGTCACCAGTACAACAACAACAACAACAACAACAACAACAATTACAACCACAATCGCAACAACTATCCCAACAACCGCAACAACAATCGCAACAATAATCGCAATCTTAACAATAACTACAACAAACATCCCAACAACAACAATAACAACAACTACAACAACCGTTTCAACAACAATAACAATCCCAACAACAACCTCAATAACAACAACGGCAACAAAAATCAAAAACAGCCATGTCATAGGTGTGAAGAAAATCATCAGGGGTTTTGCACGACATTTTGCAACAGGTGTAAAATAAATGGTCATAGCACGATAAAGTGTGAGGTCTACAGACCAAAGTTTAACAGAACTAAAGGAACAAATAATGCCGGAACAAGTAATGCCGAAACGAATAGTGTCGGAGCAAGTAATACCAACGCTGTTTGTTATAAATGTGGAAAACCGTGCCACATTATTAGAAATTTCCCGAATCAGGGGAATACTAATGGGCAGGGCCGTGGAAGAGTTTTCAATATTAATGCGGCAGAAGCACAGGAAGACCCAGAGCTTGTTACGGGTACGTTTCTTATTGACGATAAATCTGCTTATGTTTTATTTGATTCGGGTGCGGATAGAAGCTATATGAGTAGAGAATTTTATGCTAAATTAAGTTGCCCATTGGTGCCTTTGGATAGTAAATTTTTACTTGAATTAGGAAATGGTAAATTAATTCCAGCAGATAATATATGTCGGAATCGAGAAATTAAACTGGTTAGCGAAACATTTAAGATTGACTTGATACCAGTAGAGTTAGGAAGTTTTGATGTGATAATCGGTATGGACTGGTTGAAAGAAGTGAAAGCAGAGATTGTTTGTTACAAAAATGCTATTCGCATTATGCGTGAAAAAGGAAAACCTTTAATGGTGTACGGAGAAAAGAACAACGCGAAATTAAATCTTATTAGTAGTTTGAAGGCGCAAAAACTAATAAGAAAAGGTTGTTACGTCATTCTAGCACACATCGAGGAAGTTAAACCTGAAGAAAAGAACATCAATGATATTCCCGTCGCAAAAGAATTTCCCGATTTATTTCCAAAAGAATTACCGGGACTACCTGAACACCGATCCATTGAATTTCAAATAGACCTTGTATCGGGAGCTGCACTAATAGCTCGTGCTCCATACAGACTCGCACCTAGCGAAATGAAGGAACTTCAGAGCCAATTACAAGAACTTTTAGAGTGTGGTTTCATTCGACCAAGCACATCATCGTGGGGAGCTCCTGTTTGGTTTGTCAAGAAGAAAGATGGTACATTCAGGTTGTGTATCGACTACCGAGAGTTGAACAAACTTACCATCAAGAACCGCTACCCACTACCGAGAATCGATGACTTATTTGATCAACTACAAGGCTCGTCTGTTTATTCGAAGATCGATTTACGTTCTGGATATCATCAAATGCGGGTGAAGGAGGATGATATTCTAAAGACTGCTTTTAGGACGCGTTATGGTCATTACGAATTTATGGTTATGCCGTTTGGATTGACTAACGCACCAGCTGTGTTCATGGACCTCATGAACCGAGTGTGTGGGCCATATCTTGACAAGTTTGTCATTGTTTTTATCGATGACATACTTATTTACTCGAAGAATAATCAAGAACACGAAGAACATTTGAGAAAAGTGCTAGAGTTGCTGAGAAAAGAAAAACTGTACGCTAAGTTTTCAAAGTGTGCATTTTGGTTGGAAGAAGTTCAATTCCTCGGTCACATAGTGAACAAAGAAGGTATTCAGGTGGATCCAGCAAAGATCGAAACCGTTGAAAAGTGGGAAACCCCGAAAACTCCAAAACATATACGCCAATTTTTAGGGCTGGCTGGTTATTACAGGAGATTTATCCAAGACTTTTCCAGAATAGCAAAACCCTTGACTGCATTAACGCATAAAGGGAAGAAATTTGAATGGAAGGATGAACAAGAGAAAGCATTTCAATTGTTGAAGAAAAAGTTAACTACGGCACCTATATTGTCATTACCTGAAGGGAATGATGATTTTGTGATATATTGTGATGCCTCAAAGCAAGGTCTCGGTTGTGTATTAATGCAACAAATGAAAGTAATTGCTTATACGTCTAGACAATTGAAGATTCACGAACAGAATTATACGACGCATGATTTAGAATTAGGCGCGGTTGTTTTTGCATTAAAGACTTGGAGGCACTACTTATATGGGGTCAAAAGTATTATATATACCGACCACAAAAGTCTTCAACACATATTTAATCAGAAACAACTGAACATGAGGCGGCGTAGGTGGATTGAATTGTTGAATGATTACGACTTTGAGATTCATTACCACCCGGGGAAGGTAAATGTGGTAGCCGACGCCTTGAGCAGAAAGGACAGAGAACCCATTCGAGTAAAATCTATGAATATAATGATTCACAATAACCTTCCTACTCAAATAAAGGAGGCGCAATAAGGAGTTTTAAAAGAGGGAAATTTAAAGAATGAAATACCCAAAGGATCGGAGAAGCATCTTAATATTCAGGAAGATGGAACCCGGTATAGGGCTGAAAGAATTTGGGTACCAAAATTTGGAGATATAAGAGAAATGATACTTAAAGAAGCTCATAAAACCAGATACTCAATACATCCTGGAATGGGGAAGATGTACAAGGATCTCAAGAAATATTTTTGGTGGCCAGGTATGAAAGCCGATGTTGCTAAATACGTTGGGGAATGTTTGACGTGTTCTAAGGTCAAAGCGGAGCATCAGAAACCATCAGGTCTACTTCAACAACCCGAAATCCTGGAATGGAAATGGGAAAAAATTACCATGGATTTCATCACTAAATTGCCAAGTACTGCAAGTGGTTTTGATACTATTTGGGTAATAGTTGATCGTCTCACCAAATCAGCACACTTCCTGCCAATAAGAGAAGATGACAAGATGGAGAAGTTAGCATGACTGTATTTGAAGGAAGTCGTCTCTAGACATGGAATACCAATCTCTATTATCTCTGATAGGGACGGCAGATTTATTTCAAGATTCTGGCAGATATTACAGCAAGCATTAGGAACTCGTCTAGACATGAGTACTGCCTATCATCCACAAACTGATGGGCAGAGTGAAAGGATGATATAAATGCTTGAAGACATGCTACGAGCATGTGTTATTGATTTCGGAAACAGTTGGGATCGACATCTACCGTTAGCAGAATTTTCCTACAACAACAGCCACCATTCAAGCATTGAGATGGCGCCGTTTGAAGCACTTTATGGTAGAAATTGCAGGTCTCCAATTTGTTGGAGTGAAGTGGGGGATAGACAGATTACACGTCCGGAAATAATACAAGAAACTACCGAGAAGATCATCTAAATTCAACAACGGTTGAAAACCGCCCAAAATCGACAAAAGAGCTACGCCGACATTAAAAGAAAAGATATAGAATTTGAAATTAGAGAGATGGTCATGCTTAAGGTTGCACCTTGGAAAGGCGTTGTTCGATTTGGTAAACGAGGTAAATTAAATCCAAGGTATATTGGACCATTCAAGATTATTGATCGTGTCGGACCAGTAGCTTACCAACTTGAGTTACCTCAACAACTCGCGGCTGTACATAACACTTTCCACGTCTCGAATTTGAAGAAATGTTTTGCTAAAGAAGATCTCACTATTCCGTTAGATGAAATCCAAATCAACGAAAAACTTCAATTCGTCGAAGAACCCGTCGAAATAATGGATCGTGAGGTTAAAAGACTTAAACAAAACAAGATACCAATTGTTAAGGTTCGATGGAATGCTCGTAGAGGACCCGAGTTCACCTGGGAACGATAAGATCAGATGAAGAAGAAATACCCGTACTTATTTCCAGAAGATACGTCAACACCTCCAACTGCTTAAAATTTCGGGACGAAATTTATTTAACGGGTAGGTACTGTAGTGACTCGAACTTTTCCATGTTTATATATATTAAATGAAATTGTTATTTACATGATTAAGTGTTTCCAACATGTTAAGCAATCAAACTTATTAAGACTTGATTAATTGAAATAGGTTTCATATAGACATTTGACCATCCAAGTTGACCGGTGACTCACGAACGTTAAAACTTGTAAGAACTATATGATGACATATATATGGATATATATATAGTTAACATGATATTATGATAAGTAAACATATCATTAAGTATATTAACAATGAACTACATATGTAAAAACAAGACTACTAACTTAATGATTTTGAAACGAGACATATATGTAACGATTATCGTTGTAACGACATTTAATGTATATATATCATATTAAGATATATTAATACATCATGATATCATGATAATGTAATAATTTAACATCTCATTTGATTTAATAAACAATGGGTTAACAACATTTAACAAGATCGTTAACTTAAAGGTTTCAAATCAACATTTACATGTAACGACTAACGATGACTTAATGACTCAGTTAAAATGTATATACATGTAGTGTTTTAATATGTATTCATACACTTTTGAAAGACTTCAAGACACTTATCAAAATACTTCTACTTAACAAAAATCCTTACAATTACATCCTCGTTCAGTTTCATCAACAATTCTACTCGTATGCACCCGTATTCGTACTCGTACAATACACAGCTTTTAGATGTATGTACTATTGGTATATGTAATGACCCGCACTTTTTCGATCATTCTATACTTGTAAGATTAATATTTACATAAATTAAACCTTACCAACATGATAAGCAATCCAAATTGTTGAGATTTATGTTTTTGAAAAGAGTTTTACACAACGTTTGACCGTCTAGTTTGACCGATGATATCACGAACTATATAACATATGATAATTATACGTTTGTGTATATATATGTATATATACATATTTAACATGATCTAAGAATGTTTTAATATCTCATTTTGTATTAATAACAATAAGTTATATGTATATTTTGAAACTACTAACTTAAGTTTTCAAAACGATAACCATACGCAACGTTATTTGACTTAAATACTTATGACCTATAATGTTTATACATATGTCGTATAAGTAATGAATTTAATCACTTTTAAGAACTTAAATACATAAAACCATATAAGTGTATTCACAAAAGATAGCTATATTTGAATCCTCATTCCATTTTTCACAAAATTTCTATACGTATATCTAGAGTATATGTACTCGTATCATACGCAGCTTCTAGATGTATTTACTATTGGTATATACCAATAAAAATCTGCTCCTTAGCAGCCTTAAATGATTAAGAAATATGTGGAACCAACCATTTGTCAAGTAGCATGAATTATTTAGCAAGAAAACAAAGTTAGGTATCTTTTTTTTCCTTTATAACCTAAAAACGTTTTTATGCATGCACACCATTTCTTCACCCCATTTTCTCATACTTACACTTCCATTTCTCTCTCAAAATACTCTTAACTTCATACTTGATCATCTCCAAGCATTTTCTCCATCATTTAGCTTCAAAAACAACACTTAAATCTCATAAGAAAACCTTACAAAAACACTTCAAGAAATCCTTCCAAGAACACAAACTTACTTCCAATCTTTCATCCAATTCCATCACCCTTTTGGTTCTAGGTCCTTACTCCTCTTTTACAGAAACCTTGTCCAAGGAACTTGAGGTAGTATCTATGTTCATAACCTTATTCGATTCATATATATATAGCTATCATATTTTGTGGTATACAATTTTAACAACAAGAACATAGTTTGAATGTTTTCAAACTTGTTTGCAAACTAAATAGATCCTTCTAACTTAACTTTTAAAATACTTCAAGACCTGTAATATAACTTAAATATATGCTAATTTAACAAGGTATAACTTGGTTTTTCAAAGAACACCTTAAAAACTGTTTTTACGACGTCGGAGTGTAACCGGGGGCTGTTTTGGGTTGGATAATTAAAAACCATCTTAAACTTTGAATTGAAGGTTTATGTTCTGGAAAAATGATTTTTACTATGAATATGGTAACACATAAAAATTTCATGATTTAATTCAAAGTATAAGTATTTTTAGAAAAATAATCATTTAAGGTTGCCTACATAAAGGAAAAGGTTTAACTTCATAAGTTTCACTAAAGTTTCACCTATGCCGTGTGATTTTGAATACAAACTAAGGTATTTACAGTTCATAGTCTTAAAGAGGGACTCGATCCAAGGAGATGGCAAGTTGAATCAACGAAAACGGAGTTGTAACGAAGAAACTATGACCGAAACAAAATTGGTTATCCAAGACTAGTTTAACTTCGGGATTAATTGGGAAAAATTAAATAAAATCACATCTTTCTAAGATAACATGATATTTTATATATATGTACTTATAATTCAATTTTATATGGTTCAGGATCACCCGTAAACAACACGAGAAGATTAATCATAAGATCCCATGATTGTACGCAACACGTCATTTGACAACACCGGTACTTTATGTACGCAACACGTCATTTGACAACACCGGTACCGTGGGTCAAGATTAATCTCGACCAATACATATACGATGGGGTTTTATTTATTTCGTTGGGGGTTTTATTTATTTCATTGCGGGTATATTAAACATCTAAAAATGAACCATTAAAATTGAATTACTAACAACGAACGGCTAACTACGGACTAAGGAATTATTCAAAGTATTAAAAGTATAACAAGTATAGATATGTGACGTTTGTTTAAAAAGAAAAGGTATTGATATATTATATATGGATAGGTTCGTGATATCAACCGGGAGACCAAGTCAAAATATATATATCTTCAAGACGAAAGTGAGTATATAGTCCCACTTTTAAACTCTAAATATTTCGGGATGAGAATACATGTATTTTATGTTTTACGTTATGGACACAAGTAACTGAAAAATATATTCTACGTTGAGTTGTACCACTGGCATACTTCCCTGTAGCTTGGTAACTAATATTTACAGCGGTATTGTAAACGCGAATCCTGTTGATAGATCTATCGGGCTTGACAACCCCAACCGGACTGGACGACCAGTATTCAACGGTTACACAGTACTTCGTTTCGTGACTACACTTGGTACAGTGTAGTAAGATTTCATATTAAAGGGAATATGCGACGTGATTAATTGTTAAGTATGGTTACCAAGTGCTCAACCACTTAGAATATTTTTATTAAACTGTTTATATATGAAATCTTGTGGTCTATATATATATTGCTGCCGGCATTAAACCTATATCTCACCAACTTTATGTTGACGTTTTAAGCATGTTCATTCTCAGGTGATAATTAGAAGCTTCCGCTGCAACATGTTGAATTTAAACAAGATCTTGAGTATGCATATTTGTGTCAAAAATAAAACTGCATATCGGAGGATTTGTAATGTAAAATATGCTAGAAATCGTATTGTTATCATCACATGTAAAGTTTGTAAGTCTAAGATTATCGCTAAACGATAATCATCTTTATATTGTCTAAAGCTTGTATTATCATAAGAGTTATGGTTTGTAATGTAAAATAAATGCAGTTGTTCTTTTAAAAATGTCGCATATAGAGGTCAATACCTCGCAATGAAATCATACGTTATCTAACATGTTCTTATGGTTAAGGACGGGTTATGACATGTGGTATCAGAGCGGTGGTCTTAGCGAACCAGGTTTGCATTAGTGTGTCTAACTGATAAGTCGTTAGGATACATTAGTAAGTCTGGACTTTGACCGGGTCTGATTTTAAAAACCATTGCTTATCATTGTTGGTTAAAATTTATATGTAAATATTATGTAGTACTAATGGGTTAGTTGTTGTAGATGTCGGGCTCAAAACTTATTATCACATTCAGCGACTCCGAATCAGAATCTTCAGATGGTGTTTCAGTCATTAACCTATCCGATGACGAAAATAATATCTTTGGGGAAGACTCACAAATTCCAGATGAACCAACTGTAAAGAACCCGGAAAGTGAACCCGAGGAGGAAAGTGAACCCAAGGAGGAAAGTGAACCCGAGGAGGAAAGTGAACCCGAGGAAGAAATACAGGAAATTACGAAAGACAAGTTCGAACTAGGAAAGAAACGAAAGGCTAATGAATTAGAAAATTCAAATCTTGAGTTTAATAAGGATGATGTGGCACCAACTCCACTAGACACTACCACCCCTATTCCCGCTATTCCTATTCGTTCTATCCCGGCATCCAGTTCTTCAGTCCCACAGCCAAAATATAGGCAGACAGCCAGGATAAGCGTTAAGCGATTCTTTGAACCTAAACGTCCTAGAAAATAGACCAAACGATGCGCTGCCGTATTAAACCATGGGATCATATAATGTTTTGTATAATATTATTAGTGTGGTTTGCTTAATGTTCGATGTAAGATAAGCATATGTAAAATAGTGAAGTGTGAAATGCAATAATTTTCCATGGTTAAGTATTATTTAGATGGTAGTAATTGATTCTGTACTAAGCTATTAAGTATGGACATTAACGGGTAGGTACTACCCTAGATATAATTATAAAACGCTAATAAGAAGAAAAGGCTTTTATAATAATACCTGGTTCATATTATTAATAAGCTATAATGTACTGTAAATATACACTACATCTATAATATTCCATGTGAATAATTATTTTCTTTTCATTCTTATAGAAGAATATGGCGCGATTGAACCGAATGACGGAACAAGAAATCCAGGAACTCATCAATCAGCGAGTGAACGACAGAATGTTATGGGTCGAGGCTGCAAGAGGTGCTGCAGTTAACCCAAATCCTCGTGTGGGGTGCACTTACAAAACTTTTCAAGCTTGCAAGCCCTCATCATTCAGTGGAACAGAAGGACCGATCGGTTTAACCCGGTGGATAGAAAAGATGGAAACTGTGTTCAAAATCAGTGGTTGTGTTGAAAAGGACATGACCAAATACGCATCGTGCACTTTACAAGATAGTGCACTCACGTGGTGAAAAAATTATGTGAAGGCTGTAGGAGGAGATGTAGCTTATGATACTCCGTGGGAAGAATTCAAAACAATGTTAATCAACGAATATTGTCCAAGGAACGAGGTTAGGAAGTTGGAAGATGAGTTACGAAGTCTGAAGGTTATTGGTACTGAAATCACCAACTACAATCAGCGATTCATGGAATTAGTTTTGCTATGTCCTGAATTGGTTCCAACCGAAGAACGGAAGATTGAAATGTACAAAGATGGTTTGCCCAAAAAGGTCAAGGCAAATGTTACAGCATCGAAACCTAAGACAATTCATGAAGCTATAACCATGGCAAACGAGCTAATGGATCAGGTCATCATGGATAAGAAAGTATCCAATACTGATGTGAAGGTATCAGGTAACAAAAGAAAGTGGAATGGAAATTATGATCGAGGTAACCAACAACAATCTTTTAAGAAACAAGAAATCACGCAAGGTGCGGGTAGTGGTTTAAGCTTTGGTTACAAAGGACAAAATCCTTTATGTAACCGATGCCACAAACATCACTCTGGCTACTGTAATGTGGTATGCAACAAATGTAATCGAAAGGGTCATCTTGCTGAAGATTGTAGGGCCCTCGTTACAAATACAAATGGTACCAAGACTCCTGCCACCAATGCAAATAGAACTGCTTTGGCTACCATTACTTGTTATGGGTGTGGAAAACAAGGTCACTATAAGAGCCAGTGTCCGAATCCAGAGAAGAATAATGGATCTGCACGTGGAAGAGCATTTGTTATTAATGCTAGAGAGGCGTGTGAAGACCCGGAGCTTGTTACGGGTACGTTTACCATTAATAACTTATCCGCATCTATTATATTTGATACTGGTGCCGATAGAAGTTACGTGAGTAGAGGTTTTTACGCTAAATTGAATTGTTCATCATTACCTCTAGATGCTAAGTACATGATTGAGTTAGCTAATGGTAAACTAATTAAAGCCGATAAAATTTGCCGTGATTGTAAAATAAATTTAGCCGGAGAAACGTTTAAAATTGACTTGATACCCGTAGAATTAGGAAGTTTTGATGTAATAGTCGGCATGGACTGGATGTCCAAAATAGGAGCTGAAGTTGTGTGCGCCAAGAAGGCAATTCGCATTCCTCGTAAGGATAAAACGCCAGTAATGATTTATGGAGAGAAGGGTAACTCAAAGCTAAAACTCATTAGTTATTTGAAAGCTCAAAAGTGCTTGAAGAAAGGGTGCTATGCTATCTTAGCACATGTTAATAAAGTCGAAAAGAAAGAAAAAGAGAAGTGCATCAATGACGTGCCTGTGGCAAGAGATTTTCCTGAAGTATTTCCGGAAGAGTTGCCGGGATTACCTCCATTTAGATCTGTAGAATTTCAAATAGATTTAGTACCAGGAGCTGCACCAGTGGCTCGTGCTCCATATAGACTTGCACCGTCCGAGTTAAAAGAACTTCAGAGTCAGTTAAAAGAATTACTGGATCATGGATTCATACGACCAAGTACTTCACCGTGGGGAGCTCCGATTCTATTTGTTAAAAAGAAAGATGGATCTTTTAGGATGTGTATAGATTATCGTGAATTAAATAAGTTAACTATCAAGAATCGGTATCCACTACCGAGAATTGACGACTTATTTGATCAACTCCAAGGATCATGTGTGTACTCAAAAATTGACTTAAGGTCGGGCTATCATCAATTACGTGTCAAAGAAGAGGACATTCCGAAAACTGCTTTTCGGACACGTTATGGTCATTACGAATTTTTGGTCATGCCGTTTGGGTTGACAAATGCGCCAGCTGTATTCATGGACCTCATGAATCGAGTTTGTAGTCCATATTTAGATAAGTTTGTTATTGTTTTCATTGATGACATTCTTATCTATTCCAAGAGTGAGCAAGAGCATGAGCAGCATTTAAGTTTAATATTAGAGTTGTTGAGAAAAGAACAGCTATACGCTAAATTTTCTAAGTGTGCTTTCTGGTTGAAAGAAGTGCAATTTCTTGGCCACGTTGTTAGTAGCAAAGGAATTCAGGTTGATCCAGCAAAAATTGAAGCCATTGAAAAATGGGAGACTCCTAAGACACCAACGCAGATACGCCAATTTTTGGGTTTAGCCGGTTATTATAGAAGGTTTATTCAAGATTTTTCCCGAATAGCTAAGCCGTTGACAGCGTTAACGCAAAAAGGGAAGAAATATGAATGGACTTCTGAGCAGGAGAGTGCATTTCAATTACTAAAGAAGAAGTTAACTACGGCGCCTATTTTATCGTTACCAGAAGGGAACGATGATTTTGAAATATATTGTGACGCTTCGCGACAAGGTTTTGGTTGCGTTCTTATGCAACGAAAGAAAGTTATTGCATACGCATCCCGACAATTGAAGATTCATGAGCGGAATTATACGACGCATGATCTAGAACTGGGAGCAGTCGTGTTTGCATTGAAGATATGGAGACACTACTTGTATGGGGTTAAATGCACTGTGTTTACTGATCATAAAAGCCTTCAACATATTTTTGATCAGAAACAGCTGAACATGAGACAACGTAGGTGGGTCGAGTTAATAAACGACTATGATTGTGAAATTCGTTATCATCCCGGGAAGGCGAACGTGGTGGCCGATGCTTTAAGCAGAAAGGAACGAGAACCAATTCGAGTACGAGCGATGAACATAAAAATTCGCATGAATCTCAACTCACAAATCAAAGAAGTTCAACGAGAAGCACTTACTAAAGAAAATATAGGAAATGAAATAATGAAGAAGTATGAGAAGCAACTCGTTATGCGGGAAGATGGAATTCGATATTTTGCAAATCGTATTTGGGTACCGAAGTTGGGTGGATTAAGGAAGTTGATATTAAATGAGGCACATAAGACAAGATACTCGATACATCCTGGAGTTGGAAAGATGTACCAAGATCTTAAGACACATTATTGGTGGCCTAATTTAAAGACAGATGTTGCAACATATGTTGGAGAATGTTTAACTTGTTCCAAAGTCAAAGCTGAACACCAGAAGCCGTCAGGGTTACTTCAACAACCAGAAATCCCAGAATGGAAATGGGATGGTATTACCATGGATTTCATCACGAAGTTACCAAAGACTGCCAGGGGATACGACACCATTTGGGTGATTGTTGATCGTCTCACCAAGTCTGCACACTTCTTGCCTATAAAGGAAACGGATAGAATGGAGAAACTATTACGATTGTATATAAAGGAAGTTGTTTCAAGGCATGGAATACCTATTTCCATTATATCCGATCGTGATAGTAGATTTACATCAAAGTTCTGGCAATCACTACAGGAGGCCCTAGGAACTCGTTTGGATATGAGTACCGCGTATCATCCGCAAACCGACGGGCAGAGTGAAAGAACGATTCAGACTCTTGAAGACATGCTCAGGGCATGTGTGATCGATTTTGGAAACGGATGGGATAAATATCTACCATTAGCAGAATTCTCGTATAATAATAGTTATCATGCGAGCATTAAAGCTGCGCCATTCGAAGCATTGTACGGAAGGAAGTGTAGATCTCCTATTTGTTGGAATGAAGTAGGAGATCGACAATTAACTGGTCCCGAGATCATACACGAAATGACTGAGAAGATAGTACAAATCAAGGAGAGATTGAAAACAGCCCGTAGTCGCCAAAAGAGCTACGCCGATGTTCGAAGGAAACCATTAGAGTTTCAGATCGGTGACATGGTTATGTTAAAGGTGTCACCTTGGAAAGGTGTAATACGTTTTGGAAAAAGGGGTAAACTAAACCCAAGGTATGTAGGCCCGTTCAAGATCATCGAACGCATTGGACCGGTAGCTTATCGACTCGAGTTACCGCAACAACTCGCCGGAGTACATAATACATTTCACGTCTCAAACCTTAAGAAGTGTCTTGCAAAGGAAGACCTCACCATTCCTCTTGAAGAAATCCATGTCGACGAGAAACTACAATTCATCGAAGAACCAATCGAAATCATGGATCGTGAAGTTAAACGGCTCAAGCAGAGCAACATACCGATCGTTAAGGTTCGTTGGAATGCTCGAAGGGGTCCCGAGTTTACTTGGGAACGAGAGGATCAAATGAAACAAAAGTATCCACACTTGTTTCCTGATGACGCAAAATAGGTACAATTTTAAAATTTCGGGACGAAATTTATTTAACGGGTAGGTACTGTAATGACCCGCACTTTTTCGATCATTCTATACTTGTAAGATTAATATTTACATAAATTAAACCTTACCAACATGATAAGCAATCCAAATTGTTGAGATTTATGTTTTTGAAAAGAGTTTTACACAACGTTTGACCGTCTAGTTTGACCGATGATATCACGAACTATATAACATATGATAATTATACGTTTGTGTATATATATGTATATATACATATTTAACATGATCTAAGAATGTTTTAATATCTCATTTTGTATTAATAACAATAAGTTATATGTATATTTTGAAACTACTAACTTAAGTTTTCAAAACGATAACCATACGCAACGTTATTTGACTTAAATACTTATGACCTATAATGTTTATACATATATCGTATAAGTAATGAATTTAATCACTTTTAAAAACTTAAATACATAAAACCATATAAGTGTATTCACAAAAGATAGCTATATTTGAATCCTCATTCCATTTTTCACAAAATTTCTATACGTATATCTAGAGTATATGTACTCGTATCATACGCAGCTTCTAGATGTATTTACTATTGGTATATACCAATAAAAATCTGCTCCTTAGCAGCCTTAAATGATTAAGAAACATGTGGAACCAACCATTTGTCAAGTAGCATGAATTATTTAGCAAGAAAACAAAGTTAGGTATCTTTTTTTTCCTTTATAACCTAAAAACGTTTTTATGCATGCACACCATTTCTTCACCCCATTTTCTCATACTTACACTTCCATTTCTCTCTCAAAATACTCTTAACTTCATACTTGATCATCTCCAAGCATTTTCTCCATCATTTAGCTTCAAAAACAACACTTAAATCTCATAAGAAAACCTTACAAAAACACTTCAAGAAATCCTTCCAAGAACACAAACTTACTTCCAATCTTTCATCCAATTCCATCACCCTTTTGGTTCTAGGTCCTTACTCCTCTTTTACAGAAACCTTGTCCAAGGAACTTGAGGTAGTATCTATGTTCATAACCTTATTCGATTCATATATATATAGCTATCATATTTTGTGGTATACAATTTTAACAACAAGAACATAGTTTGAATGTTTTCAAACTTGTTTGCAAACTAAATAGATCCTTCTAACTTAACTTTTAAAATACTTCAAGACCTGTAATATAACTTAAATATATGCTAATTTAACAAGGTATAACTTGGTTTTTCAA
The DNA here is from genome assembly GCF_046630445.1 of Rutidosis leptorrhynchoides. NCBI lineage: Eukaryota > Viridiplantae > Streptophyta > Magnoliopsida > Asterales > Asteraceae > Rutidosis > Rutidosis leptorrhynchoides. The sequence goes on along the minus strand of NC_092338.1, from coordinate 345,888,540 downwards.
AGAACACCTTAAAAACTGTTTTTACGACGTCGGAGTGTAACCGGGGGCTGTTTTGGGTTGGATAATTAAAAACCATCTTAAACTTTGAATTGAAGGTTTATGTTCTGGAAAAATGATTTTTACTATGAATATGGTAACACATAAAAATTTCATGATTTAATTCAAAGTATAAGTATTTTTAGAAAAATAATCATTTAAGGTTGCCTACATAAAGGAAAAGGTTTAACTTCATAAGTTTCACTAAAGTTTCACCTATGCCGTGTGATTTTGAATACAAACTAAGGTATTTACAGTTCATAGTCTTAAAGAGGGACTCGATCCAAGGAGATGGCAAGTTGAATCAACGAAAACGGAGTTGTAACGAAGAAACTATGACCGAAACAAAATTGGTTATCCAAGACTAGTTTAACTTCGGGATTAATTGGGAAAAATTAAATAAAATCACATCTTTCTAAGATAACATGATATTTTATATATATGTACTTATAATTCAATTTTATATGGTTCAGGATCACCCGTAAACAACACGAGGAGATTAATCATAAGATCCCATGATTGTACGCAACACGTCATTTGACAACACCGGTACTTTATGTACGCAACACGTCATTTGACAACACCGGTACCGTGGGTCAAGATTAATCTCGACCAATACATATACGATGGGGTTTTATTTATTTCGTTGGGGGTTTTATTTATTTCATTGCGGGTATATTAAACATCTAAAAATGAACCATTAAAATTGAATTACTAACAACGAACGGCTAACTACGGACTAAGGAATTATTCAAAGTATTAAAAGTATAACAAGTATAGATATGTGACGTTTGTTTAAAAAGAAAAGGTATTGATATATTATATATGGATAGGTTCGTGATATCAACCGGGAGACCAAGTCAAAATATATATATCTTCAAGACGAAAGTGAGTATATAGTCCCACTTTTAAACTCTAAATATTTCGGGATGAGAATACATGTATTTTAAGTTTTACGTTATGGACACAAGTAACTGAAAAATATATTCTACGTTGAGTTGTACCACTGGCATACTTCCCTGTAGCTTGGTAACTAATATTTACAGCGGTATTGTAAACGCGAATCCTGTTGATAGATCTATCGGGCTTGACAACCCCAACCGGACTGGACGACCAGTATTCAACGGTTGCACAGTACTTCGTTTCGTGACTACACTTGGTACAGTGTAGTAAGATTTCATATTAAAGGGAATATGCGACGTGATTAATTGTTAAGTATGGTTACCAAGTGCTCAACCACTTAGAATATTTTTATTAAACTGTTTATATATGAAATCTTGTGGTCTATATATATATTGCTGCCGGCATTAAACCTATATCTCACCAACTTTATGTTGACGTTTTAAGCATGTTCATTCTCAGGTGATAATTAGAAGCTTCCGCTGCAACATGTTGAATTTAAACAAGATCTTGAGTATGCATATTTGTGTCAAAAATAAAACTGCATATCGGAGGATTTGTAATGTAAAATATGCTAGAAATCGTATTGTTATCATCACATGTAAAGTTTGTAAGTCTAAGATTATCGCTAAACGATAATCATCTTTATATTGTCTAAAGCTTGTATTATCATAAGAGTTATGGTTTGTAATGTAAAATAAATGCAGTTGTTCTTTTAAAAATGTCGCATATAGAGGTCAATACCTCGCAATGAAATCATACGTTATCTAACACGTTCTTATGGTTAAGGACGGGTTATGACAGTATATACACTCCAATTATCATCTTTTAGTAGCCCATGTGAGTCACCTAACACATGTGGGAACCATCATTTGGCAACTAGCATGAAATATCTCATAAAATTACAAAAATATGAGTAATCATTCATGACTTATTTACATGAAAACAAAATTACATATCCTTTATATCTAATCCATATACCAACGACCAAAAACACCTATAAACACTTTCATTCTTCAATTTTCTTCATCTAATTGATCTCTCTCAAGTTCCATCTTCAAGTTCTAAGTGTTCTTCATAAATTCTATAAGTTCTAGTTTCATAAAATCAAGAATACTTCCAAGTTTGCTAGCTTACTTCTAATCTTGTAAAGTGATCATCCAACCTCAAGAAATCTTTATTATTTACAATAAAATATCTTTCTAATACAAGGTAATACTTATATTCAAACTTTGATTCAATTTCTATAACTATAACAATCTTATTTCGAGTGGAAATCTTACTTGAACTTGTTTTTGTGTCATGATTCTGCTTCAAGAACTTTCAAGCCATCCAAGGATCCTTTGAAGCTAAATAATTTCTTGTCACTTCCAGTAGATTTACCTACTAAACTTGAGGTAGTAATGATGTTCATAACATCATTGGATTCATACATATAAAACTATCTTATTCGAAGATTTAAACTTGTAATCACTAGAACATAGTTTAGTTAATTCTAAACTTGTTCACAAATAAAGTTAATCCTTCTAACTTGACTTTTAAAATCAACTAAACACATGTTCTATATCTATATGATATGCTAACTTAATGATTTAAAACCTGGAAACACGAGAAACACCGTAAAACCGGATATACGCCGTCGTAGTAACACCGCGGGCTGTTTTGGGTTAGTTAATTAAAAACTATGATAAACTTTGATTTAAAAGTTATTCTTCTGGGAAAATGATTTTTCTTATGAACATGAAACTATATCCAAAAATCATGGTTAAACTCAAAGTGGAAGTATGTTTTTCAAAATGGTCATCAAGACGTCGTTCTTTCGACTGAAATGACTACCTCTTACAAAAATGACTTGTAACTTATATTTCTGACTATAAACCTATACTTTTTCTGTTTAGATTCATAAAATAGAGTTCAATATGAAACCATAGCAATTTGATTCACTCAAAACGGATTTAAAACGAAGAAGTTATGGGTAAAATAAGATTGAATAATTTTTCTTGTTGTAGCTACGTGAAAATTGGTAACAAATCTATATTGATCATATCCTAGCTAACTTATATTGTATTATACATGTATTCTAATATATTATGTAATCTTGGGATACCATAGACACGTATGGAAATGTTTTGACATAGCATATCGACCCATGTGTATATATTATTTGGAACAACCATAGACACTCTATATGCAGTAATGTAGGAGTTAGCTATACAGGGTTGAGGTTGATTCCAAAAATATATATACTTTGAGTTGTGATCTAGCCTGAGATGTGTATACACTGGGTCGTGGATTGATTCAAGATAATATATATCAATTTTTTTCTGTACATCTAACTTTGGACAACTAGTTGTAGGTTACTAACGAGGACAGCTGACTTAATAAACTTAAAACATCCAAATGTATTAAAAGTGTTGTAAATATATTTTGAATATACTTTGATATATATGTACATATTTTTTATAGGTTCGTGAATCGACCAGTGGCCAAGTCTTACTTTCCGACAAAGTAAAAATCTGTGAAAGTGAGTTATAGTCCCACTTTTAAAATCTAATATTTTGGGATGAGAATACATGCAGTTTTATAAATGTTTTACGAAATAGACACAAGTAATTGAAACTACATTATATGGGTGAATGATCGAAGCCGAATATGCCCTTTTTGCTTGGTAACCTAAGAATTGGTAAACCGATCTACTAATTGACGCGAATCCTAAAGATAGATCTGTTGGGCCTAACGAACCCCATCCAAAGTACCGGATGCTTTAGTACTTCGAATTCGTTTTTATCATGTCCGAAGTTTTTCCCGGAATGATAGGGGATATTCTTATATGCATCTTGTTAATGTCAGTTACCAGGTGTTCACCATATGAATGAATTTATCTCTATTTATGGGATGTATATTGAAATATGAAATCTTGTGGTCTATTATTATGATTTGATAATATATAGGTTAAACCTATAATTCACCAACATTTTTGTTGACGTTTTAAGCATGTTTATTCTCAGGTGATTATTACGAGCTTCCGCTGTTGCATACTAAAATAAGGACAAGATTTGGAGTCCATGCTTGTATGATATTATGTAAAAACTGCATTCAAGAAACTTATTTTTGATGTAATATATTCTTATTGTAAACCATTATGTAATGGTCGTGTGTAAACGGTATATTTTAGATTATCATTATTTGATAATCTACGTAATGTTTTTTTTAAACCTTTATCGATAAAATAAAGGTTATGGTTGTTTTAAAAATGAATGCAGTCTTTGAATAACGTCTCATATAGAGGTCAAAACCTCGCGACGAAATCAATTAATATGGAACGTTTATAATCAATATGAACGGGACATTTCATTAGTAATCATATTAAAATTTATTACATTCACAAATTTATTAATAAATTCATATTACTATCAATATTACAAAATGTAATATAACAGATATATATATATATATATATATATATATATATATATATATATATATATATATATATATATATATATATATATATAAACCAATATATAAATATAGTTATATAAATACTGTTATATAAATAGATAATATATAAAATACAGTTATTAATATATATAAATATATACAGATTTATATACAAAAACGAATACAGATAGATTATTACGGATTCTGTTAAAGGTCTTGATCAACTTTATTAGTATTATTTTTCTGTCCCAAATCTATTATCAAATCAAATTTATCATTGATATAAAAACAAAGAAACTGTACATTAAAGTCCATTACTTGTACGATTTAATTGTAGAATTTATCTCTTCAGGATTTTTTTTTGTTTTATCTTCCTGATAAAAACAACCTGTCGACCTAAATTCACTATAAATCAAGGAATGCCAGTTGTTAAACGAATTCATTCTACTCTCAGTCATCAATCATCAATCCCAACTGTTACTAATTGATAAGTTCTAATAATTTTTATAAACTTTTAGTTTGAAGCTCGCTATCTCTGTTTTTAAAAAAAAACTTTTTAGCCATAATTCGATTTCGAACGAGTTTTCAAATTCCAATAATGCAATTAGGTTAGGAATGATCTAGTGAATCTTTCTGTGAAGTTTCAAAGGCCAAATCCTTATATCGATTCTTAATTTTTAGGTCAAAGTTTAAATTTCAAAAGTCAAAGTATTTGTTCTTGATAAAAATTTGAATTCATTTCAATGTTTTAAGTAAAATTAAGTATCCAGAAAGTTTTCTGGATCGAGTTAAAACTTATCTTACTCAGTAAATTTTGTCTAAAACCTCCTTGAATTTGAATTTGGATTTGAAGTTCTTTTTTTTCCGATAAACTACTACTGCAGTTTGATTAAATCTGTTCTGTTAATCCATAGGGTTTTCAATTAAATGGTCTATGTTTCAAATTTATGTACTAGTCGAATATTGTACTGCTGTTATGGAAATTATTTGGGTTTTGATCGATTACAGTTTTAAGGAAGAAGAAGCACAGTATATACGGGTAATATAAAATTAAAATGAGTTTTAATTCAGAAAAACGAATACTGACAAGTGGTTAAAGGGTTAGCAATTGAGCGAGAGGTCTTGGGTTCGAGCCCGGGCTACGGCGTTTATATTTTTTAAAGGCTTTTTGAGGTAGATTCTAATTTCAAAAATCATTATTATTATTATTATTATGGTTATTATTATTGTTATAATTATTATTATTATTATTAAGTATTATCATAAATTTGATTATTATTGTTATTATTAACAATTTGTAGTATCCTTAATATCCTTATTATTATTATAAGAATTATCTTAATATTATTATTATTAAGATTATCATTATTATTACTATTATTATTATCATTAATATTGTTATTAGCATTATCACTAAAATTATCATTTTTAAAATCATTATTATTAACGAATGTATTTTTATTAAAATTATCATTTTCATTATTATTACAAGTATTATCAATCTTATTATCATTATTATCATTATTATCATTAAGTATTATTATTATTCTTATTATTATTATTATTAGTATTACTATGGTTATTATTTTGATTATTACAATTGTAGTTATTATCATTATAAAGACATTACAACTTTTATTTATTATTATTATCATTATTAATTTTATAATAACAAAATTATTATTTTCTATATAAGAGTATATTTATTACAACTATCATAATATTTCATATAATTATAAATATTAGAATTATTTATATAAATATTTACATATAACAAATTATTTATTTTTTATACAAAATTAAACATATGTTTATATATATATAAAACTATATAAATATTAACTATTTTAAATATATATAAGATATATAATTTAAGACCATAATATATAAATCTGTTCGATTACGATGATACGTGTTAATAGATATAAAATTGATATAGGTTCGTGAATCCGAGGCCAACCCTGTATTGTTCAGTTATTTAATGTCGTCATATGTATTTTTACTACAAAATACATTAGGTGAGTTCATTTGTTCCCTTTTTACTCATTACATTTTTGGGCTGAGAATACATACAAATGCTTTATTAACTGTTTTACAATAATTATATGCGTGAGTTCATTTGCTCCCTTTTACTCTTTATATTTTTTGGGACTGAGAATACATGCACTGTTTTTATAACTGCTTTATTAAATGCTTTTGAAATATATTTTGAACTGCGAATACATGAAATACTTTTATAAATGTTTGACGAGATAGACACAAGCAAAACATTCCTCGAATGAATTATTATGCAGACAGAAGTTCTACGGATTATTATTGAATTATGTGGACATGATAATTGCCACCATTGAATTATGTGGACATGATAATTACCACCATTGAATTATGTGGACATGATAATTGCCACCATTGAATTATGTGGACATGATAATTGCCACCAATTGAAGTGAATGTTATATATCGAGAGAATGATTTTATACACAGGTTATGTGTATGATATTTTGTACACGAGATATGTGTACGGTTTCAAAGATTGTTAAAATGGTTTCATACACGAGAAAGGTGTACTGTATTTAAAAGATATCGCATGTACATTACAGGTGGGTATAGGATTCGGGCCCATTTGTACCATGCAGGATTTAAATCTTGTGGTCTACCAAAATGATGAATTTTATTGTTTTAAGATAAACTAATGAACTCACCAACCTTTTGGTTGACACTTTAAAGCATGTTTATTCTCAGGTATGAAAGAAATCTTCCGTTGTGCATTTACTCAATTAGAGATATTACTTGGATTCGTTCATGACTTATTTCAAAATACGTTGCATTCGAGTCGTTGAGTTCATCAAGATTATTATTAAGTCAATTATAGATGGATGTATTATGAAATGGTATGCATACTGTCAACTTTCAATGAAAAGAAAGTCTGTCTTTTAAAAATGAATGCAATGTTTGTAAAATGTATCATATAGAGGTCAAGTACCTCGCGATGTAACCAACTATTGTGAATCGTTTATAATCGATGTGGACTTCGTCCGGATGGATTAGGACGGGTCCTTACAGTTGGTATCAGAGCGGTGGTAGTAGCGAACCAGGTCTTGCATTAGTGTGTCTAACTAGGAGTTGTTAGGATGCATTAATGAGTCTGGACTTCGACCTAGTAGTTGTTAGGTTATATTAGTAAGTCTGGACTTGAACCTGGTCTGCATGTCAAAAAGTTTTGCTTATCATTTCTTATCAAAATTATATGCTTATCATTCTTAATATAGACATATCTTGCTGCATTGATTGCATGAATAGTGTATAGACAAATTCATATCTTAGCGTATCTGCTAATGCATATTGTAGCGTACCGGTTACTGCAAACTTTACCTGACATATTCTGTAAATTCCTCCTTAATTTATGGAATCTTCTGTACTATATTTAGGTATTCTATACAATTAGAATATCATCCGATATCCGAAAATAATTTCACATCGAAAAATCCTTCATTCAATCGAACGAAATAGAACTCGCCACTAGTTCAAGTCCCTCGGATTCCGACATGGAATCCCACTCAAGCTCCGAAAGCAGTGTAACCGGAATGGATCAACCGATTAGCCATCATCTATTCTGGATGAATTGGGGCTGGGTTCGTAGCCTACTTAGTCATTGGAGACAAGAAGAAGGCGATCCCTTTCATCCACCATATTGTCCTCTTGACGAAGAACCTGACGCACTTACCGACGAACCTGTCCAAAACACCATTTTCTCTCTCATTTCTCGAGTATCTCGTCACGATCATATACTATACCAAATTCTAGATCTTATTTATCCACTCGTCTGAACCGACAGTCACTCCGGTGTAATAGAAGAAATCAACGAGCTTCACGCTCGGGTAGTGGCTTTAGAGAATATGGTGCGAAGGTTACAAACACCAGCAGCAGCACCAGCAGCATAACCAGTACCACCATCAACAACATCAACAGTACCATCACCACCACCAACAGCAACATCTGTACCGTAAACCTCAATTTCACAATCTGTCCCACGAACATCAACATCATACGCACCATGAATACCAAGGAGTACCAACAACAATGAAAGATGAAGTATTGATCCATAACTTCATTAATATTCTGCGAAGAATATGTGGTTTCTAAAAGTTTTAGAGATTACTTATTCTAGCTCAAACCGAAAAGCAAATGAGATTAACATCATATTAACTCATTAAATCCATGATTACATCTGAAGAAAATATATATGCAAGTATATTTTCATAAAGATTGTAATTAAAATTTTTTTGTACAAACTGTTAATAGTAAAAATATTTTAATGGGTAGGTAATACCCGAGGAATATTTAGATTTCACATTAACAAGTTACACTGTATATTCTTCCAATCTGATTCAACAGTCATTTACTATCCTACTTACATCCACCAATATACGTATCCGTTCACCACAGAATAACCATTTTAATTCAATTTCATATTTTGATTTTGACTTATCGTAATTCAACAAGTGGCATAATGAAGAAAACATTGGACAAAATAAAATTTGTTAGAAACAAACGAATTAACTATGAGAAATTCTATTAAGAATCCACGCTAACAAAATCATAGCTAAATGTTCCTAGCTAACTGTTAATTCTGTATCGCAATTTATTTATCGCATTTCATTTATCGCAATTTTTATTCTCGCAATTTTATTTATCGTCATTTAATTTTTGTTATTTATTTTACGCACTTTAAATATCGGGAGACGTATACAAGGTTTTGACATATCATATCGACGCATCTATATACATTATTTGGAATAACCATAGATACTCTATATGCAGTAATACTGGAGTTAGCTATACAGGGTTGAGGTTGATTCTACAATAATATATATAGTTTGAGTTGTGATCGAGTCTGAGACGAATACGGGTCACGATACGTATTAATTAATTCGAATATTATATATTAAACTATATATGAATTATTGAATTGCTAACTGTAGACTATCAACTGTGGACTACCAACATTGGACAATTAAAATGAATTAAAATATTGATTATAACATATGAAACTAAACAATTCTTTAAGTTTGCCACTTGATTTCATCTTAAACCTCGTTTGTATCTTGACGATTACAATCTGCGTTCAAACATTTCATGAATCTTAAAAACACCTCAATCGAGAGGATAAACCAAACGCATTTCATCTACGGAAGGAAAGATCTATGCATATAGTTATGCACCTGAAAAACTCTCGTAATCTGAGTAAATGTTTAAAATGTATCTGTGCTAACTCCTTTGGCGTTGTCATTACCGAAAATCAATTTGCAATTCCTTTCCAAATTAGCCAATTTTGTCACAGCTCCAACAAGTCAACTTCGACTTTTCAGTCGCAATAGTCTTATTATAACCTTGATGCATACGATTGCCCATTCGTCATCGTTATCGGGGAACTGTTTATATCTCACAACATTAGCAGTAAACTTACCAACAACTCCGTTGATCTTTGACTTTCTGAAAAATCATTATATTCAGTGAAACCCTATCATTTACTCATTTACATCTTATAACGAGAATTACTATACCAACTACCGGGAATTAGCAATCAGTATTTTGAAATCTCGCAGCATGTCTACATTAACAGTTATAAGTATACATATGATTCTTATCTCTTAGAATTATGATCTTCCACTCTGAAATTTTGAAAAGTACCCAGTCTACAAATCAATACTCCAAAAACTGTACAAGCTGAATACAGCAGCAAAAAAAAAAAATTTGTACACGACCTTAACCGTCGAAGGTATAAAGATAAAGAATAGTATGTTGGCAAAGCTCAGAAAAGTTAGAACTGGAAACCGGATTGAGCAAACCATGAAGGAGACTCTGAACAAATTACAAGGACTAAACTTGTACATAAAGAATCCAGATGATTCTGTTTCTGATGAAATATTTAGCGAATACCTTACTCCTTAACCACTCTAAATCATCGTAAATGAATTTCTTCATCACAATTTGATTCTGAAATCCTAAGATATCATCGTACCTATCTTTATTAATATCCTCAATATTTCTGAAGATATCTTCATAAATATTCTCGTTCGATATAAATTATCTCTCTGCGCTATCCGTATTATATCATAAAAGGAAACTGTTTTAGTTTCTATATTCTGCGAACCTTTGAATTTAAATTATGATTGATTTTGAAGTAGTGTTGGGAACTGATGCATGAGTTAGTATAATATAATGACACTTGATCAACGTGATTATATTACAGTAAGTCATGCTAAATTTCTATTGGAGCATGATGATTCACATATCATAGTGTCATCATGTGCCATATTACATAACTCTTTCATTCTACTTAACTCCTGAACATATCAAGAAAATGTATTCTTGATGGTTCTATCTTCCGTGATATTGATAAATTTGAAAATCAAATCGTGCTATCACGTTCCTTCCTGCTTAGAACATTATAATCATTCGAAACTTTACATCTACAAATTCTGGACCATTACTCGCTTGACTTGGAGTCAGGAAGAGAAAACAAAAGCATAGAGCTTCGAAACATAAGAGAGAATATAAAGCCCGATAACAACACATAAATTACAAACCGTGTATATCAATGTTTATCGCAACATAAAGACACGGGAGAATTAAAAACACTATAACCCCAAGGGTGAAGTAGAAGAAAGCAGATTCCTCTGGTGAAAGTTGGAAAAGGAGAATGATTGTTGCGATAGTAAGGATAAGGACAAGAATCAGAACTGGATTAAGTATTTTCAAAATATTTTGGGAGTAGGAATAGAGGAAGAAAGTATAGGAATGGTGAAAATAATGGAACGGAAGAGTTTAATTTTATAATGGAAATATCATACATAGCAATCGAGGCAGATCATCGCATTTAATTGAAGAGATCTTAATCTTCTTATTCACCGAAGAATCAGATCTCACTTAGATTTCAAAGATTTCTTTAAATTCCTTGAATTCCGGAATTCAACCAAAACAACGTCAAAAGTTAAGACGCACCCTATTTTCTAAATTCAACAGTGACTACATCAAAAGTCAAGATGAATCTTTATTTCTCATTTCACTCTTTTGTGATAGCTTCACTCGTACTCTTCGAGTAATCAAGTTATCTTATCCATATTACTCAACAGTAATAAAACTCTATTTATCAGCTCAAATTTATCATGAAAACATTTTTGTTGTTAACCATGACCACCTCACTCAAATTTCGGGACCAAATTTCTTTAACGGGTAGGTACTGTGATGACCCGGGAAATTCCGACCAAATTTAAACTTGATCTTTATATGTTTCTGAGACGATAAGCATAGTCTGTAATGTTGAGTCACAAAACAATATAAACTGTATTCATGTAATCATTTAAACCTTTGACTATTTCCGACGATTCACAAACAAATTTGTGTAAATAAATATGTATATATATATATATATATATATATATATATATGTGTGTGTGTGTGTGTGTGTGTGTGTGTGTGTGTGTGTATATATCCAAATAAATATAACTATGTATATAATATTTTAAATTGATAAAGTACACTTTAATCATTTGAATTAAAAATGTAAGATAATAAATAGAATTACAAAGTTATTATTAAAATGAATATATATATATATATATATATATATATATATATATATATATATATATATATATATATATATATATATAAATTCTATATAATGTTTGAATATTAAATATTCAATGTATGTTAGTATATATTATATAATAATAAGATTTAATATTAACAAGTTTAATTGTATGTTAAATTATAATTGTTATAGCACTAATATCTAAATTAGTATTAATAATATGAAAATATATACATATATATATATATATTGTTATACTATCATTATTATAATTAATATTATTATTAATAGCATTACTAATATTAGTATTATCATTTTTATTTTTTTATATTCTTAGTAGCATTTTGATAAAATTATTATTAATATTATTAGTAATATATTTCTATTATTATTATTATTAGTAGTAGTAGTAGTTAGTAATCATATTAAAATTTATTACATTCACACATTTATTAATAAATTCATATTACTATCAATATTACAAAATGTAATATAACAGATATATATAAACCAATATATAAATATAGTTATATAAATACTGTTATATAAATAGATAATATATAAAATACAGTTATTAATATATATATATATATATATATATATACATATTTATATACAAAAACGAATACAGATAGATTATTACGGATTCTGTTACAGGTCTTGATCAACTTTATTAGTATTATTTTTCTATCCCAAATTTGTTATCAAATCGAATTTATCATTGATATAAAAACAAAGAAACTGGACATCAAAGTCCATAACTTGTACGATTTAATTGTAGAATTTATCTGTTCTAGATTTTTCTTTTGTTTTATCTTCCTGATAAAAACAACCTGTCGACCTAAATTCACTATAAATCAAGGAATGCCAGTTGTTAAACGAATTCATTCTACTCTCAGTCATCAATCATCAATCCCAACTGTTACTAATTGATAAGTTCTAATAATTTTTATAAACTTTTAGTTTGAAGCTCGCTATCTCTGTTTAAAAAAAAAACTTTTAAGCCATAATTCGATTTCGAACGAGTTTTCAAATTCCAATAATGCAATTAGGTTAGGAATGATCTAGTGAATCTTTCTGTGAAGTTTCAAAGGCCAAATCCTTATATCGATTCTTAATTTTTAGGTCAAAGTTTAAATTTCAAAAGTCAAAGTATTTGTTCTTGATAAAAATTTGAATTCATTTCAATGTTTTAAGTAAAATTAAATATCCAGAAAGTTTTCTGGATCGAGTTAAAACTTATCTTACTCAGTAAATTTTGTGTAAAACCTCCTTGAATTTGAATTTGGATTTGAAGTTTTTTTTTTTCGATAAACTGCTACTGCAGTTTGATTAAATCTGTTCTGTTAATCCATAGGGTTTTCAATTAAATGGTCTATGTTTCAAATTTATGTACTAGTCGAATATTGTACTGCTGTTATGGAAATTATTTGGGTTTTGATCGATTACAGTTTTAAGGAAGAAGAAGCACAGTATATACGGGTAATATAAAATTAAAATGAGTTTTAATTCAGAAAAACGAATACTGACAAGTGGTTAAGGGGTTAGCGATTGAGCGAGAGGTCTTGGATTCGAGCCCGGGCTACGGCGTTTATATTTTTTAAAGGCTTTTTGAGGTAGATTCTAATTTCAAAAATCATTATTATTATTATTATTATGGTTATTATTATTGTTATAATTATTATTATTATTATTAAGTATTATCATAAATTTGATTATTATTGTTATTATTATTAATTTGTAATATCCTTATTATTATTATAAGAATTATCTTAATATTATTATTATTAAGATTATCATTATCATTACTATTATTATTATCATTAATATTGTTATTAGCATTATCACTAAAATTATCATTTTTAAAATCATTATTATTAACGAATGTATTTTTATTAAAATTATCATTTTCATTATTATTACAAGTATTATCAATCTTATTATCATTATTATCATTAAGTATTATTATTATTATTATTATTATTATTATTATTATTATTATTATTATTATTATTATTATTATTATTATTATTATTATTATTATTATTATTATTATTATTATTATTATTATTATTATTATTAGTATTACTATGGTTATTATTTTGATTATTACAATTGTAGTTATTATCATTATAAAGACATTACAACTTTTATTTATTATTATTATCATTATTAATTTTATAATAACAAAATTATTATAACAAATAAATATTTTCTATATAAGAGTATATTTATTACAACTATCATAATATTTCATATAATTATAAATATTAGGATTATTTATATAAATATTTACATATAACAAATTATTTATTTTTAATACAAAATTAAACATATGTTTATATATATATATATAAAACTATATAAATATTAACTATTTTAAATATATATAAGATATATAATTTAAGACCATAATATATAAATCTGTTCGATTACGATGATACGTGTTAATAGATATAAAATTGATATAGGTTCGTGAATTCAAGGCCAACCCTGTATTGTTCAGTTGTTTAATGTCATCATATGTATTTTTACTACAAAATACATTAGGTGAGTTCATTTGTTCCCTTTTTACTCATTACATTTTTGGGCTGAGAATACATGCAAATGCTTTATTAACTGTTTTACAATATTTATATGCGTGAGTTCATTTGCTCCCTTTTACTCTTTACATTTTTTGGGACTGAGAATACATGCGCTGTTTTTATAACTGCTTTATTAAATGCTTTTGAAATATATTTTGAACTGCGAATACATGAAATACTTTTATAAATGTTTGACGAGATAGACACAAGTAAAACATTCCTCGAATGAATTATTATGCAGACAGAAGTTCTGCGGATTATTATTGAATTATGTGGACATGATAATTGCCACCATTGAATTATGTGGACATGATAATTGCCACCATTGAATTATGTGGACATGATAATTGCCACCAATTGAAGTGAATGTTATATATCGAGAGAATAATTTTATACACAGGTAATGTGTATGATATTTTGTACACGAGATATGTGTACGGTTACAAAGATTGTTAAAATGGTTTCATACACGAGAAAGGTGTACTGTATTTAAAAGATATCGCATGTACATTACAGGTGGGTATAGGATTCGGGCCCATTTGTACCATGCAGGATTTAAATCTTGTGGTCTATCAAAATGATGAATTTTATTGTTTTAAGATAAACTAATGAACTCACCAACCTTTTGGTTGACACTTTAAAGCATGTTTATTCTCGGGTATGAAAGAAATCTTCCGCTGTGCATTTACTCAATTAGTGATATTACTTGGAGTCGTTCATGACTTATTTCAAAAGACGTTGCATTCGAGTCGTTGAGTTCATCAAGATTATTATTAAGTCAATTATAGATGGATGTATTATGAAATGGTATGCATACTGTCACCTTTCGATGAAAAGAAAGTCTGTCTTTTAAAAATGAATGCAATGTTTGTAAAATGTATCATATAGAGGTCAAGTACCTCGCGATGTAACCAGCTATTGTGAATCGTTTATAATCGATGTGGACTTTGTCCGGATGGATTAGGACGGGTCCTTACATATTAATATTAGAAATGCTTGTTGCCATGATGTGTGAGTAATTGCTTGATTGTTTGCCATGATTTAATAATGTTAGCTAGGGATGATTATCGTTTCGTATTCGCTTTTTGTCTATGATATTAACCCTCGTTATTAATAAACGTGATTAAAACCTTTTATAAAGTCAACAATTAAAAGGTAATTAATTATCTGTGTTTATACATTAGTCAAGGTATGAACCCATCGGAAATACTATAAAGTACATGGGGAACTACCATAGGACCAGATCAAGACATTGGTCAAGAGTATAAGACTCATGTCGATGTACTATAGGACCACTTGGGCATGGTCAAGGTTAGAAGCTATGGAACCACTATAAGCCTAGTACATGGTGGATAACTAAGGGATTTATTTGGTAGATTTAAGTAAGGGCTGGTTTAAATTATAAATGGGAGTTTAACGCACTACAATACAAACTAAGCTTATAAATCTTTAAGGATGACTGAGAACAATCAGATGTTCTAATTTGTCTACAAACCCTTAGATTTTACCAAACCATTGACAGAAAGGAATTCAAAACACAATCATAACCACTCACTTGGGTGATACACTAAGGTGTTAAGAAAGGTTGAATATTCTATATATATGGCTATGCTACTCTATTCGTGAGCCCAAGGTATGCATTGCATCCAAGATTGGTCATTTATATCCTTAAACCGGATAAAGCGTCGGGAGTTGAGCATAGTCCATCCGATCAGAATCTTCAAAGCCTAGTTCCTCATGACATGTTAATCAGGAAACCGCTTAGTAGGGAATCTAGTGTTTACACCAAGGTATATCTATCCAATGAGTGTCTCGCAATCATTCCGACAATACGTTATCTTAAATCATGGTGAACCACGTCTTCTCTATCCTTAGCTGTTGCATGGTAGCTAGCTTATTTTAATTATATTGCTTTAATATTTTAAATACAATTATAAATCAAATCAACCCAACTATTTCCTTTACACAATTTGATATTCCGGATAAAGTGGTGTCTAAAATAAACCGGTTGGACTTGGTTGTTGGATTTTCCGAACAGCCGCCAATTTATTAGGACCAAAAGGATCCTGCCTCTCCACACAAGGTGTACCTGGCCACTAGTCTTGGATACTATATTGTGTACAAACCCATCTTAATTACTAAATTATCTGAATAAGCTCCGTTTCAAATTCGACTGCTTAAGGAACGACCCTAGGTCATATTTGTCCTTGCTAACCCATAGGAAGGAATAATAGATTTAGGCCCAGTATATATAAATTAAACAATCAACTTCTTCTGTTGATATTCTGAATTGACGTTTTGCGACCTGACGACACCGCATAAATAAACCGTCTGATTCGGACATATCATAGGAGTTGTTAATTTTTGGCGCCACTGCCGGGGAGCGGTAGTACGATTTAGTGCCTGTTTAGATTAGTTAGTTTTTAAGAGACCCTTTTGACTGAGACAAGCTTTGTCAGAAGTTACTAGTTTCCCGTAGTTAGGTTAGATAATTTTAGCTAAATTTAGATTAATTAAAACGTTTAAAATGGACTTCCTTATTAGTGAATCTTTGGGATGGTTTAACCTACTTAGACCGCTAAGAATTCTTCCGACACATCCTTTCTCCTATCTGATATCATGCATTGTACCCATCCGACGAGATCCACACTTACATGCCGATAGTTCGACGATGGCCGCACGTATCACTCTCGCTGACATCACCAAACCCTCGTTAGAAGGACGAGGAGGACCGATACTCTACCCAGAGGTTAATGGAGCATCTTTTGTGCTTAAGCATAGCATCATACAACTCATTCAGAATCACTATCTATTCCATGGATTACCAATTGACGATCCCAACTCTCACTTAGATAGATTCCTCTCCTTATCCAACTCATATAAGCAAAATGGGGTTGAACAAGATGTAGTTCGTCTGTATTTATTCCCCTATTCCTTAACTCTTCATGCAAAAACCTGGTTCGAGGGGTTAGAATCCAACTCTATCACCTCATGGGAGGAAATGGCAACAACTTTCTTAATCAAGTACTTTCCCCCATCAAAACAAATCAGACTTAGGAATGATATCGTAAACTTTCAACAAGTATGCGATGAATCACTCTACACTGCATGGGAAAGATTCAAACACTTGCTTCGAAGATGCCCGAATCACCTTCTTGAGAGCTCTGATCAAATTTTGACCTTCTACAAAGGTCTGAATCGGAACAAAAAGTCTAGTCTTGATGTTGTTTCTCAGGGTAACTTCATGAACTTCGCTGCTGACGAGGCCTGGAGATTGATCGAGGAGATGACTATGCACCATCACAATTGGAACACGGAAGAGCAAATTTCATCAGCAACACCGCTTTCCACCTCCGATCCTATAAAAAATAAAACCATCAAATTTCTCTCTGACCAAATAGAAAACCTCACCAAAGAAGTCGGAGAGCTAAAGAAACTCCCGCAACATGTGTCTCAAGTGCAATTATGCTAGAATTGTACAGATCCACATTCGGCCAAGGTATACGAGGCTGAATGTGAGGACTCTATTGTCTACTCCGATAAGATCCTAGCTCATCCGCACAACCAACCTACCAAAACCACTACCCCACTAGAGACAAGTCCAGACGATGTCCTACTGCGAATCATCCACATGATCACAGCAAGACAAAGACGCAGCTGATTTAGTCATGACTAATCACTTGAGTAGTCTTGAAAATCAAATAAGCCAGCTAAATCAACGTCTCGATTCTCTAGGTTGTCCTAAAAATGACTCAAAGGTGGCACATAGCCAACCTTTAGTTTCTTCTAAGGAGAAGAAACTAACTAATACCCGTTCGGTAGTAGTCATTGAGTCATCACCTAAACCCGATTAGAAAGCACCCATTCCATTCCCAGGCCATCTCAAGCAAAGACATAACAAGATGAAATCTTTCAAGCTTAACGGTAAATTTTTCGACACTTTGTCTAAAAATCCTCATAGTAAGCAATATTTTAGAAAACTCCTATCAAGCAAGGATAAGGTACCCGAAGTATCCAATGTCCCACTGAACGCGGATTGTTCAGCCATTCTCTTAAATACTCTTCCTGAAAAACTATAGGATACCGGACGAGTTACCCTTCCTTGTTCTATCTACCAATCTGTTACTATCTATTCTCTCACTGACCTTGGTGCCAGCATCAATCTCATGCCCTACTCACTGTTCCAGAAACTCGAAATTGGAAACCTTAACCCTACCAAAATGAGCATCCAGCTAGCTGGCCAATCTACTTGATATCCTAAGGGAATAGCTGAGAACGTCATGGTTAAGGTCGACAAATTCCTTTTTCCGACCGACTTTGTGGTTATGGATTATAAAGAAGACATGAAAACCCCTATCATCTTAGGAAGGCCTTTCATGAATACAGCCAAAGCGATCGTTGACGTTTATTCACAGACTATCACCTTGAGAGCCCATGGAGAAGAAGTCACTTTCACGATCGACGAGGCTATAGGTCCTTCTGATGGGAACGCCGAAGTAAATACCATCTCCACTAGGAAAGTCACCTTTTATTCCGAGAATGAAGAGAGGAAGATAGAAGTAGACGACAAGAAGAATAACCACTCCACACCAACCCAATCTTCACTCCCACCTTATTTTGATCTTTTAATGACTGGAGAGGATTTTTTTCTAGAAGAACTCTCTAAACAAATTATACTTGAATCTCCCGACCAGAGTGACGAGGAGGTGGATGAAGAAATTGAAATGGAGAGCCTGGAGAAGAAGAAAGAAATGGAGGATTCTAGCATCTAAGTAGTTGCTAATGTTGTGACCACATTGGAGATGTCAATGGACATCGTCCCACCTCCATCCTTAGAGTACAACATTATGACCAACCTAAAGTCACAAAGAAGAAAGACGGGTTTTACGTCAGGGCTACCCTATAAACCATCACTCAAATACATAATTACATACACATCATTGAGTGATAAGGACCCGTTTGACCAACCCACACAAATCAAGGAGGTAAAAGAAGTTGATAGCTTTGTTATACCTCAAGTTAAACAAAGCATTCACTTCAAACCACCTTCTCCTCTTATTGGACATACCTTATTCTATGTCCGCTTCAATCTCATTGGTATGATCCAATATTACCTCTTGTGTCTACTAATGGATGCAAGAGAGCCGCCTAGATTTCCTGAGAAATAAGGCTAGAGTCAGGCTCGTGACTCGAACAAAAACAAGCGCTTCTCAGGAAGCAACTCGTGTGTTTATTTTTCTATAGCTTTAGTAGTAGATAGATTAGGATAATTAGGTTAATTGAATAAGTGAAAGGTGAAACTTAAAATAAAATTTTCAACGTTTCTTAGGATGAATTCACTTCTCCTACTTGTCTTGAGCTTAAATGCATTATTTGCTACATTATTCCAAAAGTCTTAAAATTAAAGGCAGTCAACACTCTAAGTGTGGGATTAAGCTTTTTAGTCATACACTGATTTGTTGAATTTTCGAAACCCTCAAGTTTTCAAATAACTTTTTCATCAAAACACAAATCAGTGAGTCTATGGCCTAAAGCTTAATCACATGTCTAGGTTTGATCTTTTCCATTTTTACAAGTAATAGAAAGTTATTGATGCATGTGGTGGAGACTCTTTGAATAATGATGAAACGCCAAGGAAACCCGTTGATTATTTCATTTCAAGTATTGGTGGATGTTGTATGGAGGATGAGAATACCCTAATGAGCTCGAGTACACTTCAAGAAGACTGATTCGAATCCAGCTGAAGATGGTTCCGACTCAATCTACCTTCAGATCCTCAGCTCACAGCCGCACCCAGGGGAGTAATTCATTTCTTTCTCTTCATTTGTTTATTTTGCTTTGTTATATCCGTAAACTATATCCTAAGCTTATCACTAAGTGTCGGATTTCAGCCCAATATTGAGCTTAGATACATTTTCCGACATGTTCAAACACTAAGTGTGGGATTTTAGCTCCCTAAAATCTAAGAATGAACATTAGGGACAATGTTCCTCTAAGTGTGGGATAGCGGTGTAGTACACCGTAATTAACTAAGGGATGCTCGGAAAATGTTCTTAACTTAAAATATTACTAAGCTTTTCGAGTATACCTAATATTTAGATTCTTTGTCCTCAACGTAAATTTTTCAAAAATTTTGACTAAATGATACTTTCTGAAAAAGTACTTTCGAAAATCAAGCGTGTTTGTTCTAAAAATAAGACAAATGAGGACAGAAATTTTCTTAAAGATGAACCGATTCTCTAAAAGAGCATTGCATGACTAGGCATTATCAACCAATATAATTGTTGTGAGGCACCCAAAAAATGGCCCAATAAGCATTCATTTCTAATGAATCACTATCTTTTCCTTTGAGAGTGCCGATGTTAGCATTTAGAGTTAGAACTTGACCTTGACATACATTTCGAGGCCAATGGTTAGTAAGCGCCATACGTGGTGTAGGTGCGATACTCCTTCCGAAAGCATTCTGAATAGAGAAGACAAAAACCATCCGTTTTCGTTTCCACTCCACGCATTTAAACCGACCAACTCACGTCAAAGAGTTGATGAATCAGAAATACGTTACCCTTTCCACCCTCTTTCCTTTCTCATTTTCAAAATCGAGAAATTCAAAGAGATAGATCGACCAAGTTAACTTCAAACATTTGTCGAAAAATTCCGAAATTCCAGATTGTTTTTGATAGGTCACAAAAAGACCTATTTCTGGTAAAATACCTTTCTATCTGGGCACAAGAAGAAATAGACAAAGTTATGAAGATAGGATATGCAAAAAAAAAAAAAGAAAATATATATATATATATATATATATATATATATATATATATATATATATATATATATATATATATATAGCAAAGTCTCAAAAATAAAGAAGAGAAAAGTCTTCAAATAAAAGCATATATCCCCCAAGAAAATGAAGATTGTGACCCAGGAGGATTGCAGAAAAGAAGCAAAGTATTCGCTAAAAATCAGCACCTTCTAAAGGAACTCTTTAACAAACATAGAGTACCATCTTTTCTAGAAAAAGTATATCCTCATGAAACCGAAATCTATCGAATCTCTCTAAATTTCAATGATTCGAAAATTAACCTTTTCACCATATCTAAACCTTTGCTTTTCTCCGCAAATCAACCTTTAAACCCGCTCTTCCTCTTGAAAGAATGATTAGGGAGAAGATCAGTGCCGTCCTTATCTAACAGGTGGAGATTTGATTCTTGGTCAAGATTATGACAATACTTGCAACATGACTGGCTATGATCGAATTCATTTCATAGATTTATAGGGAACCCCAAACACTTGAGTGATTTGAGTGACCTGTGTAAAGAAGCCAATGTCATGTAACCTCCCCTCATGCTTGCAGAGATAGTTTCTACCCCTTTTAGAAGACGATTTATCTGATTTTTCTCTTATAATAAATAACAAGCCACTTGAATAATAGAACAGAAACCTCAGAAGCATCCTTGAACTCAAAATAAAAGAGAGGTTTGCTTGAGGACAAGCAAAGTCTGGATATTTGATATCGACTAAAAAGTCACGTTTTTACCCCCAATATTAGCCCCATTTATGATAAAGTAATTGAATTTTTCATCTAAATAAGCATATATTTGCTTCATTTGGTAGATTATGTCATTATAAAGGCTATGTTTCAAGAATCACTGAAAACGGATGAAAAACGAGCAAAAAGAGCAAAACCGGCTAAGACGATTAACTCGCGTTTAAATAACTTATTTTATAATTTTTGGAAAAGTTATTCTCATGTTGTAGGATATTAAATTACGAACGCGTGGGCGCAAGAGTCGTCAAAAACGGAGCTAAAATGAAGATTCTAGAGCGAAAACGAAAAAACAAGTTACGATCCAGCAAACGGCTTGCCATAATGGAAAATGGCCTGCCACCAAACGGGCATCAAAAATGGCTTGCCTGGGCAAACGATCATGACAAACGGCCTACCAAACGGCCTGTCAAGTTGCAAGCCGTTTTTCAGCCATTTAATTACAATTTTGCCACTAAGCACTTCCTATAAATGGGGGCTTCATCCCACCATTTCAAACACACCATTCTTCACTTCTCTCTCTAAATATCTCTCTATAGTTGCTCTATAGTGATCTATAGGAGATTAGTTCTCTCTCTACTCTCTCTCTCTAGATTCTAGAGAGAGAAAAGTACAGATATTGGAAAATGTAATTATCTCTCTATTGTCGCTCTCTAGTGATCAATAGGAGATTAGTATGTAGTTAGTAGTAGAAGCTATCAAGCATTGTAACAATATGGATATTATGAAGAAATACAAGTGTTATTCTGCCGACATTATTCGCTAACATCTATCCTGTCTTTTATTAATTTATTATAATATTCTTGTTCGATGTTTGAGATTACTAATATTAGAAATGCTTGTTGCCATGATGTGTGAGTAATTGTTTGATTGTTTGCCATGATTTAATAATGTTAGCTAGAGATGATTATCGTTTTATATTCGCTTTCTGACTATGATATTAACCCTCGTTATTATCGTCCTTCCACCAATAAACGTGATTAAAACCTTTTATAAAGTCAACAATTAAAAGGTAATTAATTATCTGTGTTTATACATTAATTAAGGTATGAACCCATCAGAAATACTATCAAGTACATAGGGAACTACCATAGGACCAGATCAAGACATTGGTCAAGAGTATAAGACTCATGTCGATGTACTATAGGACCACTTGGGCATGGTCAAGGTTAGAAGCTATGGAACCACTATAAGCCTAGTACATGGTGGATAACTAAGGGATTTATTGGGTAGATTTAAGTAAGGGCTGGTTTAAATCATAAATGGGAGTTTAACGCACTACAATACAAACTAAGCTTATAAATCTTTAAGGATGACTGAGAACTATCAGATGTTCTAATTTGTCTACAAACCCTTAGATTTTACCAAACCATTGACAGAAAGGAATTCGAAACACAATCATAACCACTCACTTGGGTGATACACTAAGGTGTTAAGAAAGGTTGGATATTCTATATATATGGCTATGCTACTCTATTCATGCACCCAAGGTATGCATTGCATCCAAGATGGGTCGTTTATATCCTTAAACCGGATAAAGCGTCGGGAGTTGAGCATAGTCCATCCGATCAGAATCTTCAAAGCCTAGTTCCCCGTGACATGTTAATCGGGAAACCGCGTAGTAGGGAATCTAGTGTTTACACCAAGGTATATCTATCCAATGAGTGTCTCGCAATCATCCCGACACTACATTATCTTAAATCATGGTGAACCACGTCTTCTCTATCCTTAGCTGTTGCATGGTAGCTAGCTTATTTTAATTATATTGTTTTAATATTTTAAATACAATTATAAATCAAATCAACCTAACTATTGCCTTTACACAATTTGATATTCTGAATAAAGCGGTGTCTAGAATAAACCGGTTGGACTTGGTTGTTAGATTTTCCAAACAGTCGCCAATTTATTGGGACCACAAGGATCCTGCCTTTATACACAAAGTGTACCTGGCCACTAGTCTTGGGTACTAAATTGTGTACAAACCCATCTTAATTACTAAATTATCTTAATAAGCTCCGTTTCAAATTCGATTGCTCAAGGAACGACCCTAGGTCATATTTTCCCTTGCTAACCCATAGGAAGGAATAATAGAATTAGGCCCAGCATATATAAATTAAACAATCAACTTCTTCTATTGATATTCTGAATTGACATTTTGCGACCTAACAACACCGCATAAATAAACCGTCCGATTCAGAAATATCAAACACCGACAAGGATGGGTGGATGAACTCCAACATGTACTATGGGCACACCGCACAACACCGAAAGACAGTACAAACGAAATTCCTTTCAGTCTGGTGTACGGCACGAAGTGGTTATCCCGGCTAAAGTGCTTATCCCAACTAACCAGATAACAACATTCGATGAACAAGAAAACAACGAAGCATTACGAGAAAACTTGTATGCTCTAGAAGAACGGCGGAAAATAGCACATATCCGGTAAGACGAAAAGAAGCAAAAAATTGCAAACCACTATGACAAAAAAGTCAAGCCAATGGACTTTCAGTTAAAGGACTTGGTGTTACGTAGCAACGAGGCCAGCTGGCAGCAAGATGTCGGAAAATTGGGCCCACGATGGGAGGAACCTTACAGGGTTGTCGATATAACTGAGTACGGCGCATACCACCTGGAAACACCAGACGGAGTTCCGATACAATGCCCACGCCTTTCATTTAAAGAAATATCATGTGTAACTTATCTGCATCCGGGAGGCCTGATCACCCACTCGGACGGCAGAAATGCAAAACACTTATGTACTCAAATCATTTTTATGTAAATCATCAATAAAGTTTCATTTTATATACTTATGCACTGTAACTACTCTGAATATGACACAAACAAAATCAAAAGTTTTTGGCATATTCCAGACCTACCGCCAGAAGAAATGCCTTCTAGCTTTTGTTGGTAGGAGGACACCTCTTGAAGAACCTTCTCGGATAATGAGGGTGTCCGACCATATCATTGATGGTCCGGTTTTACCGTATAAACAACTCGACCATACTCACGCGTAGTCTAGATATCTATGTTTTTGTCATGACACTACTCGCAACTTAAAGCGAAATAAACTAGTTTACACACAAGACATAACAAAATGTAAAAAAAATCACATTCATAACAAAAACACAACCGAGTGCATATCTCTACGGTTGGTAATTTACAATATCCTCTACGGATGAGTTCTCATCCCTACAGATTTTATCTAACTCTTCAAAGCTAATCTGGCTGAGAGCCTCATATGCACACTGGCAGTCCTGGACACAGGTAGCGCTCAAATCAATTTTCATCTTTTGGGCCGCGCTACCAGATGGCAAGTTCTTGATAGCCTCAATACCTCAAACGTAGTCAACTTCTTGATAGCCTCAATAAAGGCATTAAACGGCTGATGAACAATGGATGACTTCAAAAGGCGGGCAAAAAGCACATGTATACCATGTTGAAGGCGGGTAAGTTCACCCAACGTTGCCGACACCTTCTCTAATAACTTCTTATTGTCATCAGAAAGAAGAGCGACCCTCTCCTATTCCCGGGTAAGCGCCGCCTTCAACGCTTCCTGAGCTTCCCGGGAAACACGCAACTCGTCCCGGGTGGGCTCCAAGGCTTCCTTTGCCGACGTCAGCTCCCTCTCAAGGCAGTAATCGTCCTAAAAATTCCGCCATGCAACGGTTGTCGTTCTTAAACATTACATAATGCTCGTGAATGCGACGAGCATCAGCCTCGCTCCGGTTCAGTTCATCCTCCGCAATGTGGTGGAAAGAGTAGCCAACGCCTCTTTCAGAGCCGGAAAAGTTATGAAGTCCAGATACTCCCTGTAAACCGGATAGTCTGAAGCATCACAGTGTAAAAGATCACAGAATGGCTCGACGTTACAGTCGGGCAAGACGTAAACATTCTACCCAGCATTTGTTGTAAGCCGGGGGCGAGCATCCGAGGCCTCCACGTTAGGTTCTTTGCCGGGACGGTGCCCTTGAACCGACTCCCTTTCAGTAACCGGTTCTCCCTCAGTCACCCGACTCTCCCCCACAACCGGCTCAAGGCTCTCCCGGGGAGCAGCCCCCTCTAGCAACGGAACCATGGGGGAAGATGCATGCGTCCCTGCAGAAGTCGCGCCAACATTACCTTTGCAAGGACGAAAGAAAGCGACGTAGTCAGCACAAGATATTATTAGACAAACAAAAGTGAGCATGTGTCAAAGGCATACCTTCAGCTGCTACAGATGGCTCAATCCGACGCCTAGTGTGACGGATCAGCCCACCCACTGAAGAACCGCCATTGGAAGACTCCAAGTCTTCAAGAGGCGGCGCCCTATGATGGCTGGAAGACGCCGGGGCCATACCCTCAACCACCTTGTCGGTAAAACCATGCCATCTAGACACGTCACCCTCATAACCTTCGACACGGTCAAATCTGCACAGATTATAAAACGCCGTTCTATAAATCACGACTACATAAAAAGAATATAGAACATTACATGAATAAATACCTCTCCCGCCTCTGCGAGCAACAGGAATCCTATCAGAATGGGTCCAGTTGTTGCTAACATTGGCCATTACCAGCACTTGCTCATCATAAGACCGTTGAGGAATCATCGGGCCCCTCAACTGGTCAACCATCGCTTCGCCCAGCTCAGATAGCTGTCTCAGCTGTTGTACAGTCACCGACCTAAACAGATAGTATTGGGCGTTCCTTAACAGAAAGTCAGAGCACTTAGCAAAAACGAATTATTGCACCCAGTTATCTGCAATCACTGGTGCCTTCCCAAGAAAATTGATCTCATCAGTAAAAGTGTACCACTCTCTGCGATAGGACGATAGCCGAAAAATACTTCTGAAAATGTTCAAGCTTAGGACCATGCCTAAACCATTGAAATACATTTCAAAAAGCACAATCGCACGAACCCCATTCGGATGCAAACGTGCAACACTAAGGCCGTAGAAATTTAGAACCTTCATGAAGAAGCGAGTAAATGGGTATCTCAGATTTGAGACCTCAAAAGGTCTCAAATAGATAGCACAATGATTTGGTGGGGGCCCACAAGCACGCTGTTGTGACCTGAGTATCAAGAACCTCAAGCCTCGTAATTGAGGGCATATATAATAAATCCTATCAAGATAGGCTTGATCATCGTTGCCAGGCGCACGTAATACGTCATGAAGAATATTAGCAGGTCTGGGAGGCATATTGAACGAAGAAGGAAATAAAGAAAGATTCAAATCAAAGAAGATAAGAAAACTATTTCTCTGTATTATGCAAAATGAAGACTATCAAAAGTAGAAAAACTTGAATGAAGATAAGTGGTCATTTATATGGGCAAAAATCCTATGCGGGTCCCACAAAACTCAAAAAGGTGCATCGAAACACGAGAAGCACTTTACTATGACTAAGACAGCATGCAACGCGCATTAATTGCATGTCAAATCACGCGCGTGGGTTATGTTACCTTAAGTTTGGCAACGCAGCTGTTCCAGCCGACCTCACCAAACTGGGGGGACTTAATGATACGCATAATGATCTGTCTCAAAACGACACTAACAAGTAGCGCCCAGCTAGGATCTTACCCGGCACGGTCCATCCCGGAAGAAGGGCTCCTTCCCGACATCATCCGGCATCATCTCAGTAACTTGATCCGGAGATTACTTGTGAACATACCATGAAAGGGACTACGCCGGATGAACGACTAGTCGGGAGCATCATATAAAAACCCAGCCCGGATGGCATGCACGTTACCGGCATCATATAGCCAGTCATGGTGACTAGCACCGTGAATAAACACTTGGAGTAAATAGAAAGAAAAACCTTCCCGGTTGAACTAAGTGCTCCATGACATCTTAGTCGAGGACCAACATGTTGTCGGTACCGTCACTACTTCCCGGTCCAATATTAAGATACCTTCCCGGGACAAGCACTATCCCGGGACAGACACTTCATCCCGGAACGAGTACTCGATCCCGGAACAAACATATAAGCAAGTTGCACACCACGTCAGTCCACGAATCTAGGAAAGTTTGTTAGGATCTGCTCGATTATTCCCATGAAAGGGACCGGTGCCACGTCACCCCTCGGGATTGGCAAAGTTTGTTACAACCATGAAAGGGACATGTGCCACGTTACCATTCCTTTATAACATCTATAAATACACGAACAAGATCATTTATTCAACAACACTGGATGCATTAATGTTACACTGCCCAAATTAATTACGGTAGCATTTCTCCATTCGTTAACACAATTCCGATCAATACTCCGATTGTCATCGGAATTAATCCTCACTTTTAGATATTAACTTATTCGATTTCGATCGAATAAGGTTAATCTAATCGATTGTTTTACGCCCTTGAAATCCAGATTTCAAATCAGGGTTTGCACAATTATTGGAGTTAAAACATTTGATCCACTCTTTTTCCCAAATCAAGCACTCAAACCCGAAATCTATTCATACTAGTCGATTTTGGTTTGATAAAGTATCTTTCGGGAGTCACTGTCGTTGACGTTGTCACCACTCTCAGTGCTCTGAATAACTTTATGACTGCATGCATAGCCAAAAATTATGGTAGTTAAGTAATTTTCACCATAACTACTTTCTAAGGTTATTGAAGGACATGGAGATAGATGGTACGTGGATCAAATTAAATTAAATCAAATCCAATATGATATTTTGGTAAATGTTTAAGTCTTGAGAATTTCACAAACAACATAAATATCTAGAGCACACATAGTTAGATGTTTTTTTGTCACTATTTCTAATATAGATCACCATCATAAGGTGTTCTTCGTACCACCATTTCAGATGAGATTTCAAGTAGCATTTCCAAAAACTTCTAGCCCAGAACATTTATGTGTTTCTCATTTTCAATGGCTAAACAGTATAAAAAATTCGATTTGTGTCAGTTGGCAACGACTAAAATTCATTTTTTTGAAACCTTTTTACCACTCCCTGCTTGGAGTGAGAATCGAACTTTGGTCGGTAGTACCCCAAGTTGGATCCCATCTCATACCACTTAAACCAAGCTTCGGTGGTTCCCCTATTACCATTTGGTTTTAGAGTCCTTTGGACTCATTGGCTTATATGTTGTACATGTTGTTGAACCTAAATCGATCCTACAATTGTTATGATAGAAACTAAAATATCCTGCCAAGTATTTCAAATGTGTTTTCGTATGAGAGAACGACTATTCCTCCAAATTGTTGAAAATATTAATACTTATACTTGCTCTGTAGAAACTATATACGGATATTTTGTATGTTTTCAACAACACCCATGATACATATAACACCCGTCAAAATGCGTGATGACGCAACGTGTTATCAAGAGGTCAAAGTCCAGTCGACGCACTCTATATGCGACGTTTTCAAAAATAACATTCATTTATTTAAAACAAAATAACCATTTTTTTACAAAACGTTGACATAAGCTTATCCAATGTAAATATCCAAATTAAAGAATACGAAACATAAAGTAAACGATGAATGCTAAGTAAACATGTAAAAACTCTAATGCCATGCTTGACCTCTAACCAGTCTCTTGTGTTGCGAAAGCGCTAGCTAAAGCTAATTACCTGAGAAAAAGCATACTAAATGTCAACACAATGGTTGAGTGAATTCATATGTTTAAGTACGTAAGTAAATGCATAGACCACGAGATTTCAGTTTTCATAAATAGTTGCGAAAAGTGTATATAACATGAGCACCCGAAACACGACGCTTAACACTGCGCATGATATCTCACGCATCTTCCCGTTTACCCTTAGTTTAGTTTTATGGCCATAGTTTTACGAAGTAACAAACACCTCCAGTTGGCGGGGTGGGGTTGTCAAACCTCGATAAATCTACCTTTGTGATTCGCGCATAATTAACATATTCGAGCTATAGGCTTTTGGTTATCTACTCATGCATATCAAGTTTTAGTACTCGTGTCTACGTTGTAAAACAGTAAAAGAGTATGCATTCTCATCCCATAATTTTAAATAGTAAAAGAGTATAAAAGTTGAGAATGTGAACTCACCTTAAGTGCACATCAATTCATTATAAGTATTACGAAGGTAATAAGCAAGGTCCGAAGCAATTAACCTAGTATTGGTAAGGTTGGTCAGTTGGATCATAATCACTATCATCATAATTTAGTTTAGGTTTACGTGTTCCATAGTATAAGTGTTTCCGATTACCTTGAATGTATATAAATGGTCTCACTATTCTAAAGCTATCAAGTAAATCAAATAGACAACCAGACGAGCGGGGGCCAGGATTCTTTTGGTCAGAGTGTCAGACCATGTCATGATTTTTCGAAAAATCCAACAAGCCTTATCCCAGATGGTCGATTAATAGACATCATCTACGTGATCGTAAGTAACGATGAAATTCGTTTGAGTTATAATTTATCCGTGACTATCCACTTGTATGTTATATCTACATATAATATAGGTTATATGTATTCGTGTGTGTATATATATTATATAATATAATAAATGTTTGTATGTTATATATATATATATATATATATATATATATATATATATATATATATATATATATATATATATATATATATATATAGGTTATACTTATAGGTATATATGTATATTATCTATTTATTTATTTTACTATATTACTCATTACAATATGATTTATTTACTTATTATTATTATAATTATTTCTTTATTATTTATTTATATTTACGATAAATATATATATATATATATATATATATATATATATATATATATATATATATATATATATATATATATATATATATATATATATATATATATATATACTCAAGGTATTATTTATAATAACGTACATTTTAGTACACGGTAATTTAGTTCGTTCATTCGTTTAATTACGTTAATGATGATGACCACATTTCGTTAAACGAGATACTTACCTACTCTAAGTATCGTTAGTCTCAGATGACTAAGTCTCGGTTTCTCTAACCGAAAGTGTTATAGTTGTTCCAAAATGAACGGTGAGCAGTTAAATATTTAAAGTTTGTTGCTTCAACTCGCCTAGGACATATATCTTAAGTAAAAAGGTTTAACTTACTTAACGGTCGTTAACTATTTAATGGAAACGCATAACGGAAAAAGTGAGGTTGGTACAATACATTTGGTAGAAAATCGAATGAATATAATAGTTTTCTAAGAATGTTTAGAAGCATAGATTTATGCATTAGGCTTAGGCAAAATTTCCAAATGTATGGAAATAAAAATACAAACGAGAGGATCATGGGTATGCGATGTTAATGTGCGTACTATTGTCTCGTACTAAATGTGGCTGAAGTATTCATACGTTGGACTTGTGGACTTGCGGGGTCAAACAATGCCTTAAATGTCCTTGATTCATGTCTATTATTCAACAACTTTGTAAATGACTCCACATCCCAAATCATATATAAAGTGTTTGACGTGGATTATGAATGAGGATAACATTGTTGACGGTATATAACTCGTTCAAGTGTCTCTTATTCAGGGGTTATCAAGTGTTGCTGATAGAAAGAGGATGACACTTACTAAAGCACAAACATGTGTTCGAAAAAATTGTTGAACATATATTTGGCATCTTTTAAGCAGGTAGTATCATCCACTACAACACCACTAATAGCTTATTGCTTAGTTGTATATAACGAATCATGTATACTTGGATCATTATCAAGACTAATTACATAAACATTTAGTCAATTAGTCTAAACCGTAATGAACAAAATCACTACATTATTGGACATGTTAATGCAAACTACATCTCATTAATGAAGTATGTTGGATGATTTCTTCTTCTTTCGGACTTAAGGTTTGACTCATTACTATCTGAAAACACTTTATAGCCATCCAAAACCATTCTAAAGGTGCTTTTAATAAAACTGAATGATTAAACACCGATGGATTCATAATGTGAATGATTCAAAGGTTCTGAATGACAATAAATTGTTTGATAATCACTTTGAACGAATAATGTGAATAATGTAAAATTTTCTTATTAGCCTTTGATATGAATAAAAACTACAATATAGTTCTTTAATTAATGTTCTTAATATAATTCAAAGAGAATATTAAATAAAATTTAATTATTTAATGATTGAGTGAAAATTCCAACTCTGAATTGTTTAGTAGTGAATGTTGAACCATTAAACATCATTTGTCATTCAGAGGTCAAAAACAACGTACTAAGTGCTGAATGATTTAACATCTAACGCCGAATCATTCAATTAAGAAGTAACAAACGCACATCAAGTTCCTTAATTGGTCTACATGACCTATACAAAACCACTCTACATAGGGTTAGCACTCTCTGTACTCGTTGTAAGACCCATTTTACTCGCATTTTGTATTGAAATGGTCTATAAAAATTGTTAGCATTTGTTTGTAATACATTTTGTAAAATCGAATGTACTTATATTATTACTTATCTTATTCACTCATTCTAATTTTGAAATTTATCTTTTTATGTATCCATCATTTCTCATCACACAACATAGCTATGCGATTAAACTAAAAAATATACTACGTTATTTAGTAGTGAAAACAAAGAAATATGTTTACACCATTCGTTTATAATGATTAATTAATT
This sequence comes from Rutidosis leptorrhynchoides, assembly GCF_046630445.1. Classification (NCBI taxonomy): domain Eukaryota; kingdom Viridiplantae; phylum Streptophyta; class Magnoliopsida; order Asterales; family Asteraceae; genus Rutidosis; species Rutidosis leptorrhynchoides. The sequence goes on along the minus strand of NC_092338.1, from coordinate 345,855,869 downwards.
CTTGATTAAAAATTAATTAAAGTATTTTAATACAAATTACGTCGGCGCTAGCGGTGGCCTCTGCCCATTGGTCAGTTTTTGCGCGTATGCTAGCCGTAAACCAGCGAGTTTTGACGGTTGAACGTGTGTATTTACTCTTTAGCCCTTTTGGTTTGTCATTTGCAGTACCAATTTTCAGCTTTTATCCTTTTTCTTTTAAAAATAAAATCAATCAATTCAGTTAACAAAAAACTACTCCATATTCATTCTAAAAATATTATTTTAGGCGACGCTTGTGAAAAAAAAGTTTGTTGTTGTTTATCAATTCATTTGTCCTTTTATGGAATATATTTGTATGTTGATTTACTATTACATAATGAAGTAAACTGTATGAATTGGATTGCAAGGGATGGTTCAAGTTTTGATGCTCACAAGGTGTTTGTTAAATTGTCTGAAAGAAGATAGTATGATGAATCCTATTTTCCCACTTTCCCTTTTACTTATTTCACTCAGACTTAAAGTTAACTTCATAGGTTTATTACAATAATGATGAACGAATTAGAACATTGAGAATCAAAGTTTGATAAAACCATGTGCAGATGTGCTACTGCTGCATGCTCTTGAAACTTCAAATACAGTTTCTTATGAAGATTGACTTGATATATCATCAGTTATATACATGTTTAATGGGTTTTTTTGTCGTCGAAGGGAGTAAAATTTGTTGACCGCTTTAATGAGTGACGTTGTTGCAAGACTAAGAACATCCGATGACCGTGATGAGTGGATGTATTGCCATTGCCAGATTCTTATAAGAAAGAGCTAATATTTTAAAGACATCCGAAAGCTGGACGAAATCTCAAATTCTTGATACCCGTACCTCGTAGTCTTACGGCTCTTTTATACCAGGACTAAGGACTAGGACTAAGGACTAAGGACTAAGGGGCTGTTTGTTTTTTAGTTTTGTTTTCATTTGTCTCTTATGGGGAAAAGGTGTCTTATTCTGATTCTATGTCTCCTAAAAACAGACCAATTTTCAGATTAAGTAACAAAGAAACTACAATTTTACTTACTGAACTAAGAGTTGTAATTGGAAAGTAAACAGGCCCTAAGTGTTCTACAAATGACATGTGGCGCGATGTAAAGAATGCTCTTGGTATGCTCTAATTGGTTTGTAAATTTTGGCTGCCATGAAATAGCTTCTTTGTAGGAAGAGGCCGAAGAGGAGGAGATTTTGAAAATTATTCCGAGTATGAGTTTGTTACCTGAACCGATTTTCACACGTCTTCAACTGGTGAATCCTAATACAATAGTCAAGATATTTCTCTTCACAACTAAGTTTGCCACGTCAACGTTGCCACAAACGATGATTGACTTGAAAACAACGGCTTAGGAACAGATTGAATGCATGCTTAACTAAGATGATGATGCTCTGATGAAGATATAAAATCCAAACACAATGTTTTAAGGAATTGTTATCAAGATTATATAAGGTAGTGAATACTGCTTGTGGAACGGGCGAAATGCATAAATTTAATGCTTTTTTGGTAAATATAACGGGCGAAATGCATAAATTTTAATGCTTTTTTGGTAGATACGTGTTGGGCCTGTCAGATATTGGCCAAATTGGATATATTAAAGGATTTTGTGGAGAATAAGATAGATGAATCGGAAAACATAGTCGAGGCTGTTGACCAGATAAGTTAAAATCAACGGGTGAAATGCTTGATACAACGCTAAAAGTTGTTAACGTAGCTTCTAGAGGCCATCGATATGGCAGTGTGATTTTGCCTCAAAAACGGCTTCATATGGTGAGAATGTGGCTTTCATTCGTGAGGCTCTTGAAGCTTTCAATCGATTCTGTATAAACTGATTAAGATGGCTGTTCAGTAATTAAGTTTGATGTCGAACAGGTGGATATTATGGCTGAGTGGTAGCAAAATAAGCATATTTGGTATCCAGATCTTACAGAAGTATTTGAGGTGGTTTTATTGATCCAAAGTTGCTAATTGAAGACTTTCACATACAATTGGTTCCAATGGTATGATAAAAATGCTATAACTTAGTTGTATACAATTCATTACTTTGTTGCTGAATAACTGCATTAACCACCTACATTGTTCCACATATGATTATATGGAATGCTATAGAAATGATTATTATTAGGAAAGTGCATATAAATAGGGCTTGAGTGTTTGTAGGGATTATATTCTGTGCTTTTATGTACTGAATTTTCTGTTTTAGATTAGCACTGAAACTGACAATGCAAAAAAGCTTTGGAAGCTAAACGGTAGGCGGGTATGAAATGGGTTGGATATATTGACGTGAATACTACCCAAAATATAAAGGGTCAGTCGTATAACCCATTTTGGACCCAAACCCATAACGCATCTGTTTGTTGTCAGGCCATCAATAATTGCCACACCTACTCTAGAAAGCTACCAATCTGTTTTCCTTCGCTAATTTTCGTTGTACGTTTTACTTATAAGTTTAATTTTAACTTAGGTTTAGTACTTGGAATATTGGGCCTCATTCTTTTGTCACTTATATTCTTCAATAATTGGGTTGTCCTGCAGATATCAGTTATGACCTTTATAAGCCTTACAGAATATGCAGTACCCAAGGACACAGTCAGCATGTAGCTTCATATTATTAACAATCATAGTAATAATAACTAGTCACCATTTGATAAAGACCTTGGCTACTTTATGCTTTTATGTGATGATATCTTACACACTATAATTCTAGCATGATCCATATATGTATTGCCAAAAAAATAATGTACCTGCAGTTCATTTTTCATATTTATTGCAGTAATTTATTTCGCGTGTTAATTTGGGCATTGACAGGTACAGATGGCCACCTTTAAAACATTGAATGCCTTAAGCACGATCGTACTAATGAGTACCCTTTAGCGAAAGTAACCTAAAAGAACGTTCGCTGAACCACTCATTGGTCTTAGAATTTATGACCTGGACCATGTCTGCCTTTGCATTTTAAATGTGATCATTAGTTTATTGTGTTTTCAAGTCGTGGTTAATCAATATCTAGCGTTTGCGTATAGTGAAACTGATTATTTGATTTTTACTTTATAAATCGTTAAAAATCGGACTTTAACTGCTAAAAATATGGATAGGAAAATGAAGATGATAATAAGTATTGTATTTGTATACCCCCAAACCAAAGATATATAACTAGTTTTACATACATACAATATATACTATCCAATCCATCTATATGCATCTGCTGACACAAAATTAATATACAGTCCCGAAATCATTCAATGATTCATAAAATTTACCTAATCTGTATCGATATAACGGTTATTGTTCTTTAATGCATCAAAGTATATATCTGTCGTTCTAGTAATAAATCTTGTTCTTATTTTGTTGATATCTTGATCTTGTTTAAGCAACAAAATCTGGTAAAGTTTGTGCAGCAAACCTCTTACGGTTTTGAATGTTCATCGAGTCGTACATGGCTGATGAATGTGACGACGATGGTTGATTCATCGCCATGTATGCATGTTCGTCCCCTAGTTCCTGTCCTCTACTGATATGATTCGAGAGGAAACTCTGGTGGGTCCCAGAAATCGATAAGTTTTCACAATGTGGTAAGCCTAAAGTCAACGAGACGCCGTTTCCATGGTATGGTTGCTGAAATTGCTCGGGTGTAAACCTTCCGATTTCACCGATTGGATAACCGCCTAACCCGCCCATGAAGTCGGTTTGGTTGTTGGCGGTTAGTGTGAAATGTTGGTTCTGGTTCTGAAGTTGTCGGTTGTCGTTTCGTGGTTTTTTGGGGCTGAATTGTGTGATTCCTTCCATTTCTAGGGTTCCGTTGAGGCTGAAACCGTTCGGGTTTTGAAAATTTATTCCCGTGGCAGTTGGTGATGTTGAAACGGTGGTGGAAACCGTCATTGACGGTGGCTGATGGAACGAAATTTCTTGTTTTGTCGTTTTGAATCCTCTGTTTGAGCTCGATGGTGAAACGCTATTCTCTTGTTTCGAAGATGAATTATCTTCGATTTGTTCGTTTTTGCTTGAATTATGATTTTCGATACCGTTTTGTTCTTGTTCCTTGATTTCCTCCAGATACATCTCCTCCACCATCGGCTTCCATAACCTTACTCTAGCATTTATGAACCAATTCGAAACCTAAAACGTAATCAATTCAAATTCAAAACGAAAAAAAATAATAATAATAAATAAATCAATGTAATGCACGAAATTGACCGAAACAGAGTATGAGTTAATCTATTACCTGACTTCTAGTAAGACCTGTTTGTTTCGCAAGCATATGCTTGTCCGAATCCTTAGGATAACTGCATCATATATTAATATGTATTCGTTATCGATCTGTTGATCAATTGAAAAGGGTGATGATTTGTACACCATCAAAACCATCCATACACCACTAAACATGCATAACCTTATACTGTATAACCTTATACTATATAACCTTCTAAAGCAGTTTTGGTAGTGTATGGACAAATTTTGTTGCACGAATCATTGCCCAATTGAAAAACTCAGTATAAAGATAGTGATTTGTAGGTTGATTCTTACGGGTGAAGAAAATGTTCGAAGAGCCAAGCGCGAAGTACAGAAACAGAACGTTCGGGTAATCCTCTTTGGGGTCTCCAAGCATTATGTTGGATCATTCCCAATTGCTGCAAAGCTCTCTGTTGTCTGAGTTGATTATCGACAAATTTCAGCCTCGAACCACCGTTTTCAGCCTTTACACCGACACCTAAACCGTCATCTTCTCCTAAACTTCTGCTAGCGGCATTAATCTGTCCCATAATAGCGTCTTTTAGGCACCTGAATTGCTTCGAAATCGTTTGTAAAGCTAGTGCTGTGTAAGTTTTTGCAGACCCAATTCCTGCTGCTTGTTCGAACCACGAAATCACAATTTGCATCTGGTGATGATACTGTCTGTATCTCTGCTCCACCTTCAAAACCCACAAATTAATTCAGAAAAAGTTCCAATCTTTATCAACAAAAGTAAAAAAATATGAATGAAAATGAAGAAGTTAAGTTTAGTAATTTCAAGAAACCCACAAATTAAGTCAGAAAAAGATTCAATTTTTAACAACAAAGTTAAAGAATTTGAATGAAAATGAAGTTGTCAAGCTTATTACTCTAGTAATATTAAGAAACCCACAAATTAATTCAGAAAAAATGTTAAATTTTTAACAACAAAGTTAAAGAATTTGAGTGAAAATGAAGTTGTCAAGGTTACTAGTATAGTAATTTCAAGAAAGCTTGAAAGTAACTTTTCTGATAGTGACAATTTCTTATTTATAAGTTTGTTCAATCAGTTATAATTTAATTACCTCATCAAGCATGTTAACAAGTTTTGCTTTCTTCATCTGAATTTCCTGTCTTTCAGCTGTACTAACTTCGGATTTGGTAGCGGTTTCCGCCCTACCAAGTCCTTCTCCGGCGATCAGTGGCGGTGATTCCCCATCACCGCCACCGACCGCCTTCAAATTCGCAGTTGACCGATCATCCTTAACCACTTTACCAACATTAACAACTTCTTCAAGAATTTCTTGTGTAGCCTTCAAATACTTAGAATTCAACAACATATTATTCATACCGTTGACACTATTCGACATCCCAGACGCTGATGACGTCGATCCACCACCACCGCCACCACCAGCCGCCTGTGTCCCGAACCGTGATTGCTGAGACGATAAACTCAAAGACAAACCTTGTTGAAACGGTGTAACTTCTCGCGGTGGGGGAGCCACTAGCTCCACCGGGTTGTACATGTACTGGGCCCGCGGGATAAACCCGTGTAGTGACGACACGTCATGCTGCGAATGAACTGATGATGGTGGTGATGCTGATAACGGTATACCGACAAATTGTTGAGTTTGGGCTGATGGTGGTGGTTGATGGTGGTTGGTTACTTGGTTATGATTAGAATCAAGAAACATTAAATTGCCAGATTGCGGTTGTGTTGCTTGTTGTTGCGAATCTGAATTATAATAAACGTAGCCCGGATTCATAAGAACTAATGTTTGTAACCCGTCTCCACCTTGAATCTCCGAATTCGCGTTATAGTATGTTGCCATTTGTTGACGAATTTGGGAAAAAGTTCTTTGATCTGAACATAAATTGAGATGTTATTTTAGTACAGCAACAACAAAACTCAATCCCACATAATTGAAACACTTGTATATAATCGATTAGTCGATTGTAATAAATTGAAGAACACGAATGAAACCGGTTTTTACCTGCCTAAAGTAGACTTTTTTTCAACCCATAAGCAACAAATGGAGATAAAATTCAGTTGAAAAGTTAAAAGATTTGTTCTTGATTTGAATTATGATCAGACAGAACCTGAGAAATGAATTCAAGAATGATCAGATTCACATAAGTTACCATATAGTACAAGTGTACAACAAAGAATAATATTTATGTATCTATATAAAATTAAACTTAATATTATATTATTTAATTAATAGTAATAATATGCTTGGATTGAGGAGGTACCTGAAGTGAGGTTAGTGATGGAGATATGATGATTGTGCACGTGTTGTTTCATATCATCATCATCTAAAAGCTGCAAGAAAAGAGATTTAATTTTCAAGATTTTCAAGAATTGAAGTTTTTTTACAGTGACATATCATAACAATATAATACCCATATCATAAGTTTTAGAGAGAGAAAGAGAATATATTTGTGTGTGAGAGAAAGAGAGAGTTCATGCAGTTATGGTAGATATACAGATAGATTTATAGATTTATAGATAGTACCTACATGTATAAAAGATATCAGTAAATACATATATGTATGTATGGGGGAGATGGGTACAAATGTTATTTAACAGTAAAATTTATTTATGTTTATATTGCAAGGTAACAGGTACTAATAATGATATTGCTATCCAAAAAGATAGGAAGGATGGGTGAGTGTCTGAACTTTAGAAACACAGAAAGATAAGTCATATCATTCTTTAAAATCAAAAAAAAAAAAAAAAAGAAGATGAACAACTGGAATTTGAGATTGAATAAATAAATCAGATAAAGATAAATGGATACCTTAAAGAAAAGAATTGGGTGTTAATTATTAAGGTTATGTTTGATTTGATTTGACTTTGTTTATTCAAATCATTTGATGGTTGCTGAAACTATATATATATTCTCTACTAGTTTTTGATGAAGATAATAACGTCACTGGCCTGCAGGCAGGTAAGTATACTTGTTGAAACAAAGACTTAAGTAGCTTTTTCAAGAGAAGAGAGAAAGCAATGGGCAAAGATGTATATGTGTGTGTGTTTTAGTTGAGAGAGATGGTACAAGTAGGAGTAGGTATTAACATAAATATAAATATAAATATTTGTTATATATCACTCCATAATTTGTTCGAAAATTTTTTCCTATTCAAACTATTTGGAAAATGAGAATATTTTTTACTTAGATTATTACATGGCTCAAAATTTTGAAAGGACTTAAAATTTTGAAAATATTATAAAAGTAATAATTGGATGATAATTTTATTATTATTATAGATATTGCATAGTATATTTTTTTGAGTATAAATAGGTGTGTTGAGTTAAAGTTTATGGTATGTATTTTTTTTTGTTAACAAAAACACTCTCTCTCTCTAGATTCCAAATGCCACCAAACTCTCATTGTACATTTTTCTATAAATAAAAAACCAATTACTCATACCTTTTGTTCAACCTTTGTTTTCTCAGTTTTACAGTATCTCTATCTCTATATACCTTCTACAGTCAAGAACCACTAAAGGTAGTTATAAGCCTACTGAATTATAACACGTTATCAGCACGAAAAGCTTAGTGTAATTAAAAGATATCTCAAACGATTACGAATCACTAATCAAGGTATGAAATTATTAATAATTTTCAGACTCGAATATATCAAATTTTGGACTACTAACATTTATATTTATGTTATTTAAGTTATATATGGTCGGTTATACCACCTGAATTATATTTCTGTAATCTAACTTTTACTAACTTCACTAACATTTATATTTATGTTATTTAATTATATATGGTCGGTTATACCACCTGAATTATATTTCTGTAATCTAACTTTTACTAACTTCACTAACATTTATATTTATGTTATTTAAGTTATATATGGTCGGTTATACCACCTGAATTATATTTTCTGTAATCTAACTCTTATTAACTTCACTAACATTTATATTTATGTTAATAAGACCTCATGATTGTACGCAACACGTCATTTGACAACACGGTACTTTATGTACGCAACACGTCATTTGACAACACGGTACCATGGGTCGAGATTAATTCCGATCAATACGAATACGACGGGGTCTTTATATGTTATCTAACATTTATGATTACTTATGCAATTAATCATTATTTATTTCATGCATACTAATGTTTATTCTTAAATTTATAATTTTAAAAGTTAAAATAAAAAAAAATAGTTTGTATTTTTATTAAAAGTAAATCTTAAAAGTTAAAATAAGAAAAAGTAGTTTGTATTTTTATTAAAAGTAAATCTTAAAAGTTAAAATACAAAAAGTAGTTTGTATTTTTATTAAAAGTAAATCTTAAAAGTTAAAATAAGAAAAAGTAGTTTGTATTTTTATTAAAAGTATATCTTAAAAGTTAAAGTAAAAAAAAAGGGGATGGTAAAATGGAATAGTTTTTTGTCAAAAATGAAGTATTGAAAATGAAGTGGTCTCCTTCTATAACTAAAAAAAAAATATATACTTTTATCAAATGAATTTTTTTTGTGGCCGACAATTTCAAACACGAGTCCGTGTTTAGTTTATCAAGAATATCTCTTGCTTTGGTGAAAGGTCACGATCACGATATCAGGTGTTGTGAAAGAATTAAAAAATTGGTCAAGTGGCCTTTTAAAAACTAGAAAAAAAAAATTTAAACAAAAAGTTTTTTTTTATATATTTATAATTTACGGGTAACGTAAAAAAAAGGAAGTTTTTTTTAAAAAAAAAAAAAAAAACAAAGAAAGTGTTTAAATGAGTTTTACAGAAAGGGGGAAAGCAAAGTAAAAAAAAAAACTTTTTTTCCAAACAAAGGTAAATGAAAGTAGGACTTAATACAAGAAAAAAGTAAACATCTCCTAGACGTGATAAAATCTATCAATGATAAGTATTAGACTTGATGAGCTAAATGTGACAAAAATGTTTCAACATGTCTTATGTTAATTTTCTAAAATAAGTTATTATTATTCCGAGTTTAACACATATACATATGTTAATTAAAAACAACCTTTTTGTTCTTATGTAGTGTTGGGTTGCAATTTTGGTTGTATGCCATAATTCCATCCAGTAGAGTGACAATAGAAAACTTTTGATGATAATCAATAAAAAACTTTTTTCCAAACTTGTCAAATGTTTTGTTAAAAACGTGACCGTTGAAAAAAGGAGATTGAATAATAAAACTTAAAAAACAAATTATTTTTTTTAAGAGTGTGCATCAAAATGGCCCGTTTAATAATGGGGAGTAAAAATATAGTCAAATTGTTTCAACGAAAAAGGGTTCAATTGGATGTCTCTTAAAAAAAATCCGCGGGTACGGGTGATGGATCCAATGGATCCGCATCCACGACCCGCGGGTGCTATCCCTAATTGTGACAAGTACAAATCAACTAAAAGTCTAAAAAATAAATGCTCTTATAGGGACCAAATGTTCACAATAATTGCCTAAGCTAGATATGAAACAAATAGTTCATAAAAAAAAAAGGTCGTTGTGCGTTTTCGGGATGATAGCCGAAATACAGTTACAAAAGTAGGTCAGCCGTCAATTCTTTATGGCCATATCAACGTAGATCAATAAAATCATTTATGGTTTTGATAAAAGATTAATTAAAAATTAATTGTTTTTTGGTCTTGGATTCTCGGTAACAAAAGCAAAGGTTGTTTTTGGTTGCCACAACAAACAAGACAGAGGTTGTTGACTTTTGTTGTTAAACATGGCACAAGTGAACAATAACAATAGATTATTGTTTTTGAAAAGAATAATGATGCGTTAATTTTATTGTATAAAATAAAATTAAAGAAAATGGTTTTCATTGATGACTATGAACAAACGCAAACAAAGTGTTTGTGGTATTTGGTGATTAAAAAAAAAGTGCATCTAAAGCTTATACTGAAAATAATATGCATCTAAAGCTTCTACTGAAAATTAATGTGCAAGGTACAACGTATAACTATATGGTCAAATTCATTTGAGCCTTCGGAGTCACAAGTATATGATGTATATATATATTACTCAATTAACAAAATAGTAAATCTAAATTAATTCATATGAATAGTAAAACGAAATTAATTAATTTACTATTCACATAAAAAAACGCATATGATAAAAAGCGCATCGCATATGATAAGCGCATATGATAAAAAGCGAATATGATGAAAAGCACAACGCATATGATGAAAATCGCATATGATTAAAAGCGCATATGGTGAAAAACACCGCGCATATGATTAAAAGCGTATATGGTGAAAAGGATATATGATAAAACAAAAAAAAACACATATGGTGATTTATAAAAAAAAAACACATATGGTGATTAATGGAAAGCACATATGGTGATTAATGAAAAGTATATTGTGAAAAAAAATCACAAATGTTTCTTGAAAGAATTCAAGGTAAGATATATGAACCAATTCATCCATCATGTGAACCATTTTGATATTTCATGGTTCTAATAGACGCATCTAGCGGATGGTCTCATATTTGTATGTTATCAAGCCGTAATATGGCATTTGCAAAGTTTCTTGCACAAATTATTAAATTGAGAACACATTATTCTGATTACACCATTAAAATGATGAGACTTGATAATGCTGGTGAAAGGATCCGAAACTAATCATCCGGACGTTGTCCATATTGATTACAAACGAATTACAATAGTTGATAACATTGCGAGGTACTTGCCTTCTATATGATACATCTTACAAACGTTGCATTTATTCTTAAAAGACAATCTATAGTTACATCCATAATTGACATATTCGCCTGACATTTCATAATATTCAAATGACCTAAACCGCCATTTACTTAATAATAGTCTCTATGAACTTCAATGACTCGAATGCAACGCCTTATGATATAAGTCCTTAATGGCCTCAAGTAGTATCCTTAGTACGAGATAATGCACAGCGGAAGACTTAATTCATACCTGAGAATAACATGCTTTAAAATGTCAACATAAAGTTGGTGAGATATACGTTTAATGTCGACAGCGATATAAATATAGACCACAAGATTTCATATATAAACATTTTAAAAAAATATTCTAAGTGGTTGAGCACTTGGTAACCATACTTAACAATTAATCACGTCGCATATTCCCTTTAATATGAAATCTTACTACACTGTACCAAGTGTAGTCACAAAACGAAGTACTGTGCAACCGTTGAATACTGGTCGTCCAGTCCGGTTGGGGTTGTCAGGCCCGATAGATCTATCAACAGGATTCGCGTTTACAATACCGCTGTAAATATTAGTTACCAAGCTATAGGGAAGTATGCCAGTGGTACAACTCAACGTAGAATATATTTTTCAGTTACTTGTGTCCATAACGTAAAACATAAAATACATGTATTCTCATCCCGAAATATTTAGAGTTTAAAAGTGGGACTATATACTCACTTTCGTCTTGAAGATATATATAATTTGACTTGGTCTCCGGTTGATATCACGAACCTATCCATATATAATATATCAATACCTTTTCTTTTTAAACAAACGTCACATATATATACTTGTTATACTTTTAATACTTTGAATAATTCCTTAGTCCGTAGTTAGCAGCTCGTTGTTAGTAATTCAATTTTAATGGTTCATTTTTAGATGTTTAATATACCCGCAATGAAATAAATAAAACCCCCAACGAAATAAATAAAACCCCATCGTATATGTATTGGTCGAGATTAATCTTGACCCACGGTACCGGTGTTGTCAAATGACGTGTTGCGTACATAAAGTACCGGTGTTGTCAAATGACGTGTTGCGTACAAACATGGGATCTTATGATTAATCTTCTCGTGTTGTTTACGGGTGATCCTGAACCATATAAAATTGAATTATAAGTACATATATATAAAATATCATGTTATCTTAGAAATATGTGATTTATTTAATTTTTCCCAATTAATCCCGAAGTTAAACAAGTCTAGGATAACCAATTTTGTTTCGGTCATAGTTTCTTCGTTACAAATCCGTTTTCGTTGATTCAACTTGCCATCTCCTTGGATCGAGTCCCTCTTTAAGACTATGAACTGAAAATACCTTGGTTTGTATTCAAAATCACACGGCATAGGTGAAACTTTAGTGAAACTTATGAAGTTAAACATTTTTGTTACAAAAAAATAACACTTAATGACCATTTTTCTAAAAATATTTATACTTTGAATTAAATCATGAAATTTCTATGTGTTAACATATTTATAGTAAAAATCATTTTTCCAGAACATAAACCTCCAATTCAAAGTTTAAGATAGTTTTTAATTATCCAACCCAAAACAGTCCCCGGTTACACTCCGACGTCGTAAAAACAGTTTTTAAGATATTCTTTGAAAAACCAAGTTATACCTTGTTAAGTTAGCATATATTTAAGTTATATTACAGGTCTTGAAGTATTTTAAAAGTTAAGTTAGAAGGATCTATTTAGTTTGCAAACAAGTTTGAAAACTTTCAAACTATGTTCTTGTTGTTAAAATTGTATACCACAAAATATGATAGCTATATATATATGAATCGAATAAGGTTATGAACATAGATACTACCTCAAGTTCCTTGGACAAGGTTTCTGTAAAAGAGGAGTAAAAAGCTAGAACCAAAAGGGTGATGGAATTGGATGAAAATTGGAAGTAAGTTTGTGTTCTTGGAAGGATTTCTTGAAGTGTTTTTGTATGGTTTTCTTATGGTGTTTAAGTAAGGTTTTTGAAGCTAAATGATGGGGAAAATGCTTGGAGATGATCAAGTATGAAGTTAAGAGTATTTTGAGAGAGAAATGGAAGTGTAAGTATAAGAAAATGGGGTGAAGAAATGGTGTGCATGCATAAAAACGTTTTTAGGTTATAAAGGAAAAAAAATACCTAACTTTGTTTTCTTGCTAAATAATTCATGCTACTTGACAAATGGTTGGTTCCACATGTTTCTTAATCATTTAAGGCTGCTAAGGAGCAGATTTTTATTGGTATATACCAATAGTAAATACATCTAGAAGCTGCGTATGATACGGGTACATATACCCTAGGTATACGTATAGAAATCTTTGAGAAAACGGAACGAGGATTCAAATATAGCTATCTTTTGTAAATATACTTATATTGTTTTATGTATTTAAGTCTTTAAAAGTGATTAAATACATTACTTATACGATATATGTATAAACATTATAGGTCATAAGTATTTAAGTCAAATAACGTTACGTATGGTTATCGTTTTGAAAACTTAAGTTAGTAGTTTCAAAATATACTTATAACTTATTGTTATTAATACAAAATGAGATATTAAAACATTCTTAGATCATGTTAAATATGTATATATACATATATATACACAAACGTATAATTATCATATATTGTATAGTTCGTGATATCATCGGTCAAACTAGACGGTCAAACGTTGTGTAAAACTCTTTTCGAAAACATAAGTCTCAACAATTTGGATTGCTTATCATGTTGGTAAGGTTTAATTTATGTAAATATTAATCTTATAAGTATAGAACGGTCGAAAAAGTGCGGGTCAACTTTAGGGTTTTTGCTTATCGTGTCGGAACCATATAGAGATTAGAGTTTAAATTTGGTCAGAAATTTCCGGGTCGTTACAGTACCCACCCGTTAAAGAAATTTCGTCCTCGAAATTTGGTAGAGGTTGTCATAAATAACAATAGGAATGTTTTCATGACGAATATGAGGTAATAATGAAATTTTATCATTATTGAAAGATTTAGATAAAACGATTCGGTTATGTGAGACGCACGAGCGAAGCTATCACAAAAGAGTGAAATGAGTAAATATAGAATTGTTGTAACCGATGACGTGATTATGATCGATTTCCGGGATTTAAGGGTTTTAAAGAAAATCTTATGTAATAAGATTTAGTTTTGCGGCGATCAGGATCTTCTTTGATTTAACGCGGCAATCTGTTTTGATTTCTTTGTCGAATATTTCACTATAAATTTACCTCCTTCCCTTTCTTTCTTCCCACATCTTCTATTCTTTCTCTTTAGTTCCTACTTTAAGACATTCGCTAATATGCTCCATCCCATTCTAATCCTTGTTATATTTCTAACTTTCATATCTTTCATTCTTCTTTTTCATCTATCACCAGAAGAATATATTCTCTTTTATCCTTTCCTTGGAATTATAATGTTTTTAATTCTCACGTGCCTTTACGTTGCAATACGTATTGATATGCACGGTTTGTAGTTTCGGGGTTGTTGTTAGGTTTTATACCTTCCCTTATATTTCGATGTTCCTACTCCCGTCCCTTAAAATCATTGTCATCCACAGTTAATGCTCTCTCTTATTTGCTGTGGTTTATTTTCCTATTTCTATTCTGAGGTTTTGTCCCTTCGTTTCTTCTTCCTGTCCTCGAGCCAAGCGAACAATGGTCCGAAATTCGTAGGTAGGAAATTTGGAATGAACCTAGCTATTGGTTTTAGAATGAAATTGTAATGGCACGATCTTGATTCGTTAAATTACTCGAATATTCCGGAAAAATAGAACTATCAAGGTGATACGTTCTAATATGTTTGGAGACTTGATAGAATGTAAGAGCCGTGTAACATGGCACATGATGACGGTACTGTGAATCATCACATTCCATTAGAAACTTAACATGACTTACTGTAATATAATGAAGTTGATCAAGTTTCATTATATTATACTAATTCATGCATCAGTTCCCAACACTACTTCAAATCATTTATATTTTAATCTCGGAGGTTTCGGAATTTAGAAATTAACACAGTTTCTTTTATATTGTAACGCAGATGTTACGGAGAGATAAATGATCGCAGATAGGAATAGTTGTAAAAATATCTCCAAAAATATGAAAAATATGTATAACGAATGATATGAAGATATCTTATAATATCTAAGATAAGATGATGATGAAAAATATCATCCGGGCAAGGTTTTGAATAAAGAGTAGGGTTCTTACTGACGGTTTCAGCAGGTACGGAATCGTTTGTATTCTTTGAGAGCAGGTTTAGTCCCTGTGATTTATCCACAGCCTCTTTCATACTTTGCTTCATCCGTTTTCTAGTTCCAAACTTTTTTTTTTTTCAGCTTTACCACCTTACTATTCTTTGTCATCAAACTTTTGACCGTTAAAGTCGTTTACAGTTTTTGCTGCTTCGTTAGCATTTCAAGAACTATTTCATAGTCCCGGGTGTTTTTCAGAAACTTCACGTTCAGATTATGAAATTCTTAGGGATAGACATTATAGATATGATGGAAGAAGTTCCGCGAGATTTTCAAAATACTGATTGTTGATTTCGCCAAAAGGATAACGATCTGCTGGTGCACCTGTTGATGTTGTCGAGGGATATAAAAGGTTTTCCGGTAATGACGGCGAAAGGACAAGGTATAAATATCATGATTATAATAGAAATAATCTCACTGAAAAGTCGAAGTGGAGCTGTGACAAAATTAGCTTCTTGAAAAGGAATTGTAGGGTTGTTCTTGCTAATAAATGGCAAAGGATTCAAAACGTTATGTGTTAAATTATGAATTTGGGTTCGAGAGTTCTTCAGGTGTATAACTGTATGTATAAATCTTCATTCCGTAGGCAAGGTGCGGCGGGTTCAACTTCTCGGTCGAGGTGTTTTCAGGAATCATGAAAGGATTTGAATGCGAATTGTAATCGTCAAGTTACGAATGAGGTTTAAGATAAAATCAAGTGGCAAGCTTGAAGAATTGTTTAGCTTCATATGTTACAATCAACATTTTAATTCATTTTAATTGTCCAGAGTTAGCCGGAACAGTTAGCGTGGAATCCTTAATAGATTTTTAATTAGTTAAATCGTGTGTTTCTAACAATTTTTTTTTTTTATTTTGTCCAATGTTTTCTTCTTTATGCCACTTGTTGGATTCTGGTAGGTCAAAATCCGAATATGAAATTTGATTGAAAATTGTTATTCTGGGGTGAGCGGATACGAATATCGGTGGTTGTAAGTAAGATAATAGATAACCGTTGAATCAGATTCAAGAATGTACAATATAACTTATTAATGTGAATTCTAAATATTCCTCGGGTACTACCCACCCGTTAAAATATTTTCATCATTAATAGTTTGTACGAAGGAATTTTTAATTACAATCTTTATGAAAATATACTTGCATATATATTTTCTTCAGAGATAATCATAGATTTAATGAGTCAATAAGATATTAAACTCATTTGATTTATCGTTAATTCTAGGTTACATAATCTCTAAGACTTTAGAAATTACATAATCGTCATACGATACGTAAAGCGAAGATAATCGATGTAGAACGATATATAGAACGAAGATCATACTCGAAGTACAGATATTGAGTCGTGTGATGTTGATATTCGAGATACAGATTGTGATGTTGAGATTTAAGGCGCGGTTGTGATTGGGGTGATAAAGGTACTGTCGGCGTTGACGATGGTAGTACGGATTATGCTGCTGGTGCTGCTGTTGGTGTTTGTAACCTTCGCACCATATTCTCCAAAACCACTACCCGAGCACGGAGTTCGTTGACTTCTTCTATTATACCGGGATGATTGACGGTTGGAACGAGCGAATGAACAAGATTTGAAATATGGGATAGTATGTAATCATGACGAGATACTCTAGAAATGAGCGAGAAAATGGTGTTTCGAATAGGTTCGCCGGTAAGTGCTTCAGGTTCATCGTTAAGAGGACAATTTGGTGGATGGAATGGATCACCTTCTTCTTGCCTCCAGAAATTTAGTATATTACGAACCCATCCCCAATTCATCCAGAATAGATGATGGGAAATTGGTTGATCCATTCCGGTAACGCTGTTCTCGGAGCTCGAATGGAAATCCATATCGGCGAAGCTATCGAAGTCGGAGGAATTTGAGCTGGATGAAGAATCCATCTTGTATGGTCGGAGAAATGAATTTTTGGTTTGGAATAGATTATAGGAGTTGGGTTTGGTACTCTTCAATACATAATTTACATATGTATATATAATATCAAAATCCCATGAATTACGTAGAATCTTTGAAATACGTCAGGCAATGTCTATAGTAACAGATACGCTAGGATATGAATTTTGTCTATACACTATCGATGCACTAAATGCAGTAAGACGTGTCTAGACTTAAGAATGATAAGCAGGCAGTTCCCTAAGAATGATAAGCAGATGATTTCCGACTAGGATTGATAAGCAAAACTTTTGACAGGCAGACACGGTCAAAGTCCAGACTCACTTAATGTATCCTAACAACTACTAGTTAGACACACTAATGCAAGGCCTGGTTCGCTAAGACCAACGCTCTGATACCAACTGAAAGGATCCGAAACTAATCATCCGGACGTTGTCCATATTGATTACAAACGAATTACAATAGTTGATAACATTGCGAGGTACTTGCCCTCTATATGATACATCTTACAAACGTTGCATTTATTCTTAAAAGACAATCTATAGTTACATCCATAATTGACATATTCGCCTGACATTTCATAATATTCAAATGACCTAAACCGCCATTTACTTAATAATAGTCTCTATGAACTTCAATGACTCGAATGCAACGCCTTATGATATAAGTCCTTAATGGCCTCAAGTAGTATCCTTAGTACGAGATAATGCACAGCGGAAGACTTAATTCATACCTGAGAATAACATGCTTTAAAATGTCAACATAAAGTTGGTGAGATATACGTTTAATGTCGACAGCGATATAAATATAGACCACAAGATTTCATATATAAACATTTTAAAAAAATATTCTAAGTGGTTGAGCACTTGGTAACCATACTTAACAATTAATCACGTCGCATATTCCCTTTAATATGAAATCTTACTACACTGTACCAAGTGTAGTCACGAAACGAAGTACTGTGCAACCGTTGAATACTGGTCGTCCAGTCCGGTTGGGGTTGTCAGGCCCGATAGATCTATCAACAGGATTCGCGTTTACAATACCGCTGTAAATATTAGTTACCAAGCTATAGGGAAGTATGCCAGTGGTACAACTCAACGTAGAATATATTTTTCAGTTACTTGTGTCCATAACGTAAAACATAAAATACATGTATTCTCATCCCGAAATATTTAGAGTTTAAAAGTGGGACTATATACTCACTTTCGTCTTGAAGATATATATAATTTGACTTGGTCTCCGGTTGATATCACGAACCTATCCATATATAATATATCAATACCTTTTCTTTTTAAACAAACGTCACATATATATACTTGTTATACTTTTAATACTTTGAATAATTCCTTAGTCCGTAGTTAGCAGCTCGTTGTTAGTAATTCAATTTTAATGGTTCATTTTTAGATGTTTAATATACCCGCAATGAAATAAATAAAACCCCCAATGAAATAAATAAAACCCCATCGTATATGTATTGGTCGAGATTAATCTTGACCCACGGTACCGGTGTTGTCAAATGACGTGTTGCGTACATAAAGTACCGGTGTTGTCAAATGACGTGTTGCGTACAAACATGGGATCTTATGATTAATCTTCTCGTGTTGTTTACGGGTGATCCTGAACCATATTAAATTGAATTATAAGTACATATATATAAAATATCATGTTATCTTAGAAATATGTGATTTATTTAATTTTTCCCAATTAATCCCGAAGTTAAACAAGTCTAGGATAACCAATTTTGTTTCGGTCATAGTTTCTTCGTTACAAATCCGTTTTCGTTGATTCAACTTGCCATCTCCTTGGATCGAGTCCCTCTTTAAGACTATGAACTGAAAATACCTTGGTTTGTATTCAAAATCACACGGCATAGGTGAAACTTTAGTGAAACTTATGAAGTTAAACATTTTTGTTACAAAAAAATAACACTTAATGACCATTTTTCTAAAAATACTTATACTTTGAATTAAATCATGAAATTTCTATGTGTTAACATATTTATAGTAAAAATCATTTTTCCAGAACATAAACCTCCAATTCAAAGTTTAAGATAGTTTTTAATTATCCAACCCAAAACAGTCCCCGGTTACACTCCGACGTCGTAAAAACAGTTTTTAAGATATTCTTTGAAAAACCAAGTTATACCTTGTTAAGTTAGCATATATTTAAGTTATATTACAGGTCTTGAAGTATTTTAAAAGTTAAGTTAGAAGGATCTATTTAGTTTGCAAACAAGTTTGAAAACTTTCAAACTATGTTCTTGTTGTTAAAATTGTATACCACAAAATATGATAGCTATATATATATGAATCGAATAAGGTTATGAACATAGATACTACCTCAAGTTCCTTGGACAAGGTTTCTGTAAAAGAGGAGTAAAAAGCTAGAACCAAAAGGGTGATGGAATTGGATGAAAGATTGGAAGTAAGTTTGGGTTCTTGGAAGGATTTCTTGAAGTGTTTTTGTATGGTTTTCTTATGGTGTTTAAGTAAGGTTTTTGAAGCTAAATGATGGGGAAAATGCTTGGAGATGATCAAGTATGAAGTTAAGAGTATTTTGAGAGAGAAATGGAAGTGTAAGTATAAGAAAATGGGGTGAAGAAATGGTGTGCATGCATAAAAACGTTTTTAGGTTATAAAGGAAAAAAAATACCTAACTTTGTTTTCTTGCTAAATAATTCATGCTACTTGACAAATAGTTGGTTCCACATGTTTCTTAATCATTTAAGGCTGCTAAGGAGTAGATTTTTATTGGTATATACCAATAGTAAATACATCTAGAAGCTGCGTATGATACGGGTACATATACCCTAGGTATACGTATAGAAATCTTTGAGAAAACGGAACGAGGATTCAAATATAGCTATCTTTTGTAAATATACTTATATTGTTTTATGTATTTAAGTCTTTAAAAGTGATTAAATACATTACTTATACGATATATGTATAAACATTATAGGTCATAAGTATTTAAGTCAAATAACGTTACGTATGGTTATCGTTTTGAAAACTTAAGTTAGTAGTTTCAAAATATACTTATAACTTATTGTTATTAATACAAAATGAGATATTAAAACATTCTTAGATCATGTTAAATATGTATATATACATATATATACACAAACGTATAATTATCATATATTGTATAGTTCGTGATATCATCGGTCAAACTAGACGGTCAAACGTTGTGTAAAACTCTTTTCGAAAACATAAGTCTCAACAATTTGGATTGCTTATCATGTTGGTAAGGTTTAATTTATGTAAATATTAATCTTATAAGTATAGAACGATCGAAAAAGTGCGGGTCAACTTTAGGGTTTTTGCTTATCGTGTCGGAACCATATAGAGATTAGAGTTTAAATTTGGTCGGAAATTTCCGGGTCGTTACAGCTGGTGAGTTAACATCTCAAGCATTTAATGATCATTATATATCTACAGGGATTGTTGTTGAACATCCAGTTGCTCATGTGCATACACAAAATTGGTTTAGCTGAATCAATAGATAAACGCTTGCAGCTAATAACTAGACAATTGATAATGAGTACAAAACTCTCGATATTTATATGTGGACATGTAAATTTACATGCTGCGACATTAATTCGCATTATACCATGTGGAAGTCATAAATATTTTCACTTACTACTTGATTTTGGCCAAGAGCCAAATATTTTCACCTTAGAACATTGGTTGTGCAGTGTATGTTCCAATTGTATCACCACAACACAATAAAATGGTTTTTCAAAGAAAGATGGTAATATATTTTGGATATAAAACATCTTCAATCATAAGATATACTGAACCCATGATGGGTGATGTTTTTACAGCACGTTTTGCTGATTGTCATTTTAATAAAACATTGTTCCCTAGATTAGGGGGTGAAGTAAACAAAATAAATAAATAAAATGATGCTTCATGATGTGAACATCAATTAAGGTATATTGAACTCGCACAAAAGAATGTGAAACGAAAGTTCAAAAATAATGCATATGCAAGAACTTGCAAATTAATTACTTTATGCATTTACAGATATAAAAAAAAGTGACTAAATCATATATACCAGCGATAAATGCTCCAGCTCGAACTGAAATTCCAAAAGCTGGCAATAATGTCACTGTTGAGTCTTTACCACGCATCAAACGTGGAAGATCAATTGGTTCCGAAGATAAAAATCCTCGAAAAAGAAAATCAGCTGATAATGAGGTAAAAGAAAGTGTTCAAGAAGAACCACAAATCAATATTCCTTCTGCAGAGGATATTGATAAATGTAAATACATAAATTGCGATAAATTATGCAATATTATGGAACCGAAATAAAATGAAAAATCTTGATGAGATATTTTCATATAATGTTACAATGACATCATGAATAAAGATGATGATCTGGAACGAAAATCTGTCATTGAATATACAAAATGGACATGATTGAGCTCAATGGAAAGGAGCAATAAGAGCTGAATTAGAATCGCTCGATAAAAGAAAAGTTTTCGGATCAATCGTTATCACTTTTAAAGATGTGAAACGTATGGGATACAAATGAATTTTTATCCGAAAAGAAATGTGCAAATGAAGTTACAAGGCAAAACTAGACTTGTAACTCAATATTTCCCACAAAGACCAGAAATGAATTAGGAGGAAAAATTATCCTCCTGTAATGGATACAATTACTTATTAGATACTTAATCAACCTGGTAGTTATTTAAATGCATCTCATACATGTTGTTACTACTTACTTATCTGTATGGATCACTTAATAGTGATATATATGAATATACCTAAAGGGTTAAGGTATCATAAGCATCTAATGTAAAACCCAAGGGAATATATTCCATTAAATCACAAAGATTTCTAAGTGGGTTTATACAAACGGGACGTATGTGGTATAACCGATTAAATGACTACTTGATAAAAAAAAAAGGGTATAAATATAAACTTATTTTGCACGCATGTTTTATAAAAACAATGTTCAGATATGAGATCGTAGTTGTTTATGTCAATGTTCTTAACATCATATGAACAAATAAAGAGATCTATGAAATCATTCAACTTCTAAAGAATTATTTTGAAATGAAAGATCTTGAAAAAACCAAGTATTACCTTGGATTGCAAATTGAGCATATGCCTAATGGTTTACTTGTACATCAAACAACTTATACCGAAAAGATTTTAAAACATTTTTTTTAAAGACAAACTCATTGTTGTTAGATCACTCAATATTGACACTGATCTATTTCATCCCTGCGAAGATCATGAAAATTTTAACAGATCGGAAGTTCTATATTTTAGTGCAATTGAGGTTCTTATGTATCTTATAGATTATACAAGATCTGACATTTCTTTTGCAGTTAATTTGTTGACAAGGTTCAGCTCAGCCCCTACCAAAAGACATTGGAATGGGATCAAACAAATAGTTTGATACCTTCGAGGAACTACTGATTTATAATTATTTTATTCTAACAACTCGAAACAAGATTTGTTTGGTTATACAGATGCAGATTATTTATCCGATCTACATAAAGCTAAATCTCAAACTGGATATGTATTCCTAAATGGAGGCACCGCAATATCATGACGTTCTCAAAACAAACACTTGTTGCAACATCATCAAATCATGCCGAAGTGATTGCATTACATGAAGCTACTCGGGAATGATTTTAGTTAAGATCAATGATACAAATCATTATTGATTCTTGTGGACTAGAACGCTATAAAAGCGTAACAACTATCTATGAAGATAATACAGCTTACATAATACAAATGAAAGAAGAGTATCAAAAATGACAGAACAAAACATAAATGCTGACGAGGCGCTAAAGCTATAAACGGTCTTAACGGTCATAAGTTTGATGGAAAAGAATGGTATGTTGGTAAGGCTCAGAAAAGACTACAAGGGAATATGAATTGAAACAAGGGTTTGAGCAAACCATGAAGGAGATTGTAGACAAATCACAGGGGCTAAACTTCTACATAAAAGATTTAGATGATACAGTTTCAGGTGAAAACCTCAGATTCTTCTCATATACTCAAGATCTCGTAAAAGACAACCAGATTAAAATGAGATACGTTCAATCAACAACTCTGCTGATCTTTATACCAAAGCACTGCCAACTGCTATTTTCAGAACACACGTTCATAATATTGGCATGAGGCATGTTCAGAAGATGTAACAACTCAGGCGTTGCCTACTTGAGGGGGAGTCAACTCTATGCTGCACTCTTTTTCCCTTAGCTAAAGTTTTATCCCAAAGGGTTTTCTTTAGCAAGGTTTTTAACGAGGCAGTACTAGTTATTCTCTAATAAAATTATCATCCAAGGGGGAGTGTTATAAAAGTAATAATTGGATGATAATTTTATTATTATTATAGATATTGCATAGTATATTTTTTTGAGTATAAATAGGTGTGTTGAGTTAGAGTTTATGGTATGTATTTTTTTTGGTTAACAAAAACACTCTCTCTCTCTAGATTCCAAATGCCACCAAACTCTCATTGTACATTTTTCTATAAATAAAAAACCAATTACTCATACCTTTTGTTCAACCTTTGTTTTCTCAGTTTTACAGTATCTCTATCTCTATATACCTTCTATAGTCAAGAACCACTAAAGGTAGTTATAAGCCTACTGAATTATAACAGAAAAATGAATATAGTAATCGATTCATTTATAAATATTTTTCATGAATCAAATCCGGAAATTATGTTTATTAATTAAATAGTTTAATTGTACTTGATTAACTTTTGCATTTTTGTACACAATGGCAGAGGTGAATCTAACTACAAATCCGTGAGGTCACAGAACACTGTTAATTTAAAAGCTTTTTTTGTAAAAGTATACTTTAAATTGTATATGACACTACTAAATCTAAATGTATGATCTCATATATTTTTCAAATCTATAGTTTTCTTTTAAATTGTATAGGACACCACTAAATTTTACTCCGTAATATTCAGACCCCATGCATTTTTCGAATTTATAAAATTTTTTAAACGTAAACTATCACTAAAATAGTATTCTAATATAAGTAATTAGTACTTAAAAAAAATTAGAGACCTTATTAAGTTATAATTCTGGAATCGCCACTGCACAATGACGAAGACATTTGCAGTAAATATTCAACCAGCTCAATAGGCTCAAATGTCATTCATAATTAATTTACAAATAATCTCAAATAAAAATAAAATTTAAACTAATGAATATAGTTAATTGTTCCCATATCATTTTTGTTCTAGTTTATAACTTTTTAGAACTATACTATTCATTAATATTTTAGAATGTTTATAAACGATTAATGTTTTAAAATGTTTAACGTTGATAGTGGCTATATGATCAAGCCAAAATTGACTTGAGTGCAATTAGTTGAATGACTAACCTTCGGAAGGGTTTCCTTCGATTTGTTTGATGAGTATGAGGGGTGTTGTGGTGATTAACTTTTGCTGAACCTCCAAGGTGAGTTTAGAAGAGTAATCAGCGGTAGTAAGTGTAAAATGTTGATTGATCCCTAAATGTGTGATTATGAGCAGTATTTATAGGCATAAGATGGCGGTTACCAAGGATAACCACCACTAGCCCACTAAACCACGATTACCACTCCTGGAATCCTCTAATCATGCCCACTAACTGCTCCACGTTCTCCTGATTTGTCGGACGGACAAGTAGCTGTGCAAACCAAGTCAAATGTTAACGGCACGCTACGGGTGATGTAGCGTAGGGATAATCGTGGCCTGAGAGCGGCGTTGACTTGGTATCCAACCAGGAGTTGAAGCTAAACGTCCAGCTACAGGATACGCCATGCGTCACACGTGACGGCCATGGCGGGACGTACGTCATTAATTCCCCCCAGTTTGGTTGGAATCAAATTGCCTTTGATTGTAACCAAACTACATAGAATAAAATATTATAAAAGGCCATCATTACTGACACGCCGTAAACGTCAAATCATGTTTCCTCGTAGGGTGTGCTAGGGGATGATGTCAGCAATTATTACGTTTTACAGCTGTAAAAATGAAACGCCACGAATCCAACGGCTATGGTTCAACATCCCTAGGACACGTGTTCGATCAGGATCAAAGCCCATGAACTGGGCCCACAGTAAGTTTCTTCTATAAATATGGCGTTTTTACCTCCTCATTCTTACATCCCTTTCCCCGCTTCCTTATTATTAAACAATTTCTTATCTCCTCTCAGTACGCGTGCGGTTTACATTCTAAGGTAAACCAAAATGTCTAACGCTAACGTTTCTACGGAAAACACGACCGTTACGAAGGAAGAGATGGAGAAATTTATAGCCGAGTATCCGGTACTTCGAGACGTACCGACAATGGTAGCGATACCCGGCCAGCGTGCTGACGAGCCGCCACAAGGATACTTTACCTTGTATTGGAAAGCGGTGGCATTGGGCAACTTGCGTTTTCCGTTGAGCCCATTCGTGGCAGCTGTACTAGACCATTATCACATTAGCGTCTCGCAATTACATCCTCACGCATGACAGCGTGTTACTATTTTCGAGATATTTTTAGGTCACAAAATAGACCCGCGAGTCTGAACGTTTTCCGAGCGACGTTCAAACTCACTGCTTCTTGAAAGGGGTGGTACACTTTTGAGAAAATGTGTAACTTTACCACCAAGAAGTCTCCGTCCCTCCATGATTGGAGGGGAATGTTCTTTTTTGCCAGGACCGAACTGCTGGGCGAAGGGCGTGCCCACCTCGCACAATGGCATTCCAAGCGTTCCCCAGACGTCTCCAAGACTCCAGACCTTGACCAAGGGGAGCGGGAGCTTTTTAATTTGTGTAAGGACGCTACGATTGAGATGCGTCCTTACGGCGAGGTGATGCTGAAACTCTGCAATGTTCAGCATTATTGGCCATGGAGTGACAGAGTGCCATTGATCATGTGTGACAGAAGGGGTATCCACTTCGTGCCGTTACGTCTTTAAACTTGTAAGTATTATGCTCATGTAATTTTTCTAACTCAATTTCTTTTGCAGAGATGGATTTCAACAGAGTTCTCCGCCGCCCTACTCTTGATGGCGTTTCCTTCAAGAGATTCCCAAAGACCAACCTTCCAGAAGGTCATCCTTTGAAGGGAGATGATGTTGCTGTTGGTTCATCCACCAACACTGCCAGCGACATGGCAACGACACAACCTACAACCGGCTCAACTCCTGTCACCAATCCGGATCCGATATCCGTCGATGTTCCCACAATTCAGCCGGAACAGCAACTTCAACAGCGGAAACGCCCCCATTCTCCCCCAAAAGTGACCGTCCTGACTGGCGGTCACAAGAAGAGGAAAACATCACGAGAAGTTGCAGAAAGCAACTTAATAACTTTTGAAGAGATTCCCAGCCAAGGTGGGTATTATGAAAACCCTGATAATAACCCCGCTACGTCACCAGAATCCCAATGGGAGAAACTAATCAAGTTTGTTATTTCTCCAGGGTTAAGCATGGGAGTTCCTATCGTCCATCTTCAAGATTCATCCGACGCCCAAGGAAAGGCGTCGGAAAAAGACGTACTGATGGCATCCGGTTCTGGCGACGCGTCCGGCCAACGTTCTACTTCTTTGGAGGAGCCTTATTATCCTGGTTTTGGTAAACAACCCACCTTCAGCCACATGGAGACCATGTGGAACGTCTCATACAGCAACGCTCTGTCGCAATTTGAGTATCTGCAACGGATTTGCCCTCCGGTACTTTATGAGGCGGTCTGAAAAATGCCCGATAGCGCCGCACATTGCGCCAGGGTTCAGCACATTTATGAAGGGTTGGTGTTGACCCGGTACAAGCTATAGTAGACTATTGATCTGGACCAACGTGCCCGTCGCGCGGAGGCTGACGGTAAAGAGCTGAATGTTGAAATTGTCAAGGTCAGGGAGGAGCTGGAACGGGCTAAGCAAGCCGCTGCCACAACAGATCTGGAAAATAAGCAGGCCCTAAGGGAGGCCCAAAAGGCTATCAAAGAGATGGCCTTGCGCGCCGAAAAAAAAAAACTGCGCTAAAGGACCTGGAGGCGGCGCATAAAGAGCTGGCGGAGGAGAGAGCCAGTAAGGATCTCCTCACCGCCCAGAACCAAGAGTGTCCGCTGCCAACCGAAAGGTAGCGAACGATTTTCAAGAGCTTTGCAGCCTCATCCCCTCTATTTTTTATAAGGCTCTCAAGGTACCGGAGGTAAAGGAGCCGTTCCAGAATTTGGTTGACGCTACGAGGAAAGTGGAGCGTTTGGACGCGTACACCACGTTGGTGGAACATGTTGAAATAGCAGAACCAATTCCGGAGGCGATCCGAGACATGGCGGATGAGGACACCTACGACCTCCATGATGCGGCAGTCAATGCTTGCGCGGCCATTAAGGTGCCGTTTATTGAACAGATTGGGTCGACGCCGGACCTTACCTTGGCTAGAGTGAAGAAGATGATCCCGTAGTTGTAGGGATTTTTGTAATTCTGTATTCATTTTTGTTCCTAATGTAATGGTTATAATTAAATCAATAAAATATCAATTCCTTATGATTCTCTGTGTTCCAACTGTAAAACATGTTTATATAAATATGTACGTACCGTCGTCACGACAACGTACCATTTGTCAAGGTTGCACTTGATGATTGTCGACATTGCACTCATCTACTTAGTGCTGGGATTAATGCGACGAATACGAAATCTGGAGGCATCCCGTTCTGAGGGCTAGGCGTACCTCCAATACGCCTAGTGTCGCCAATGCCGTCCAAAGATTAGATGATGTCTTTGTTCATGGCACAAGTAACTTTTGAGTGGACTTACATTTAAAACGCCGAAGCGCGGCCATAATAGTTACACAACACATTAGTAATGAAGATTGAAAAATGCATTTAATTGAAAACTGAAAACAAAGAAGTCTAATGCGCGATGCGCTTACATTTGTGGTGATCAATCACAAACTTGGTAAAAGAAAAAAAGAAAAATTTTCAACAACGAAACGATTCGAAATATTTAAACATAGGACTTCTTTAAGTTGGTTGCGTGCCAGGTACACGGCACAAATTTGCCATCATGCGTCTTTAGGTTATACGCTCCGTTGCCAAGTGCATCTGCAATCACATACGGGCCTTCCCAATTGGGTCCCAATTTTCCAGTATTCTCGACCCGGCTGGCGTTGTTATTACGCCACACAAAATCACCGGGGCGGAAAGTGTAGTGACCCGAACTTTTCCATGTTTATATATATTAATTGAGATTGATATTTACATGATTAAATGTTTCCAACATGTTAAGAAATCAAACTTGTTAAGACTTGATTAATTGAAATATGTTTCATATAGACAATTGACCACCCAAGTTGACCGGCGATTCACGAACGTTAAAACTTATAAAAATGACATGACGATATATATATGGATATACATATGGTTAACATGAGATTATGATAAGTAAGTATCTCCATAAGTATATTAACAATGAGTTATATACATATAAACAAGACTACTAACTTAAGGATTTCGAAACGAGACATATATGTAACGATTATCGTTGTAACGACATTTAAATGTATATATATCATATTAAGATATATTAATATATCATAATATCATGATAATATAATAATTTAACATCTCATTAGATATAATAAACAATGGGTTAACAACATTAATTGAGATCGTTAACTTAAAGGTTTCAAAACAACACTTACATGTAACGACTAACGATGACTTAACGACTCAGTTAAAATGTATATACATGTAGTGTATTTAGATGTATTAAAATACTTTTGGAAGACTTCAAGACATATATCAAAACACTCATACTTAACAAAAATGGTTACAGTTACTTTCCCATTCTTTTCTTTCATCAAGAATTCTAGTCGTATTCTTACCCGTATTATACACAGCTTCAAAACGTACTTACTATGGGTATATACCAATAGGAACTAGCATGGGATTCCACTCTTGATTATGTCATGTATGACTAATCAATTTTAACTTCTACCATGAGCTAGTCAACTAACTAGAACTCCTTTTAACCCCACTCACCACTCACCAATTACCACTCATCATTCACTCCATTTCACTTCCAATTCTCTTTCTAATTCTCTCTCAACACACACACACACTATTATGAACGTATTTTTCCAGTAGTTAATCATCATATTCATCAAAAATCACTTCAAGAATCAAGCTATAATCATCATAGGAAGAACACTTCAAGAACACTTCAAAAATCCCTTCAAGTTTACTAATTTACTTCCAAGCTTTCTAATCCATTCCAAGTAATCATCTAAGATCAAGAAACCTTTGTTATATACAGTAGGTTATCTTTCTTATTCAAGGTAATATTCATATTCAAACTTTGATTCAATTTCTATAACTATAAACTATCTTAATTCGAGTAAAAATCTTACTTGAACTTGTTTTTGTGTCATGATCCTACTTCAAGAACTTTCAAGCCATCCAAGATCCTTTGAAGCTAGATCATTTCTTGTCACTTCCAGTAGGTTTACCTACTAAACTTGAGGTAGTAATGACGTTCATAACATCATTCGATTCATATATATAAAACTATCTTATTCGAAGGTTTAAACTCGTAATCACTAGAACATAGTTTAGTTAATTCTAAACTTGTTCGCAAACAAAAGTTAATCCTTCTAACTTGACTTTTAAAATTAACTAAACACATGTTCTATATCTATATGATATGCTAACTTAATGATTTAAAACCTGGAAACACGAAAAACACCGTAAAACCGGATTTACGCTGTCGTAGTAACACCGCGGGCTGTTTTGGGTTAGTTAATTAAAAACTATGATAAACTTTGATTTAAAAGTTGCTATTCTGAGAAAATGATTTTTATTATGAACATGAAACTATATCCAAAAATTATGGTTAAACTCAAAGTGGAAGTATGTTTTCTAAAATGGTCATCTAGACGTCGTTCTTTCGACTGAAATGACTACCTTTACAAAAACGACTTGTAACTTATTTTTCCGACTATAAACCTATAATTTTTCTGTTTAGATTCATAAAATAGAGTTCAATATGAAACCATAGCAATTTGATTCACTCAAAACGGATTTAAAATGAAGAAGTTATGGGTAAAACAAGATTGGATAATTTTTCTCATTTTAGCTACGTGAAAATTGGTAACAAATCTATTCCAACCATAACTTAATCAACTTGTATTGTATATTATGTAATCTTGAGATACCATAGACACGTATACAATGTTTCGACCTATCATGTCGACACATCTATATATATTTCGGAACAACCATAGACACTCTATATGTGAATGTTGGAGTTAGCTATACAGGGTTGAGGTTGATTCCAAAATATATATAGTTTGAGTTGTGATCAATACTGAGATACGTATACACTGGGTCGTGGATTGATTCAAGATAATATTTATCGATTTATTTCTGTACATCTAACTGTGGACAACTAGTTGTAGGTTACTAACGAGGACAGCTGACTTAATAAACTTAAAACATCAAAATATATTAAAAGTGTTGTAAATATATTTTGAACATACTTTGATATATATGTATATATTGTTATAGGTTCGTGAATCAACCAGTGGCCAAGTCTTACTTCCCGACGAAGTAAAAATCTGTGAAAGTGAGTTTCATTTGCCCTTTTTACTCTTTACGTTTTTGGGCTGAGAATACATGCAAATGCTTTATTAACTGTTTTACAATATTTATATGCGTGAGTTTTATTATTCCCTTTTTATATATATTTTTGGGCTGAGAATACATGCAATATTTTAATAACTATTTTACAATATTTATAAGCGTGAGTTTCATTTGCTCCCCTTTTACTCTTTACATTTTTGGGGCTGAGGATACATGCAAATGTTTTATTAACTATTTTACAATAATTATATGCGTGAATTTCATTAATCCCTTTTTAAATGCTTTTGCAATATATATTTTTGGGACTGAGAATACATGCGCTTTTATAAATTTTTGACGAAATATACACAAGTAATTGAAACTACATTCTATGGTTGAATTATCGAAATCGAATATGCCCCTTTTTATTAAGTCTGGTAATCTAAGAATTAGGGAACAGACACCCTAATTGACGCGAATCCTAAAGATAGATCTATCGGGCTCAACAAGCCCCATCCAAAGTACCGGATGCTTTAGTACTTCGAAATTTATATCATGTCCGAAGGAGGATCCCGGAATGATGGGGATATTCTTATATGCATATTGTGAATGTCGGTTACCAGGTGTTCACCATATGAATGATTTTTATCTCTATGTATGGGATGTGTATTGAAATATGAAATCTTGTGGTCTATTGTTACGATTTGATATATATAGGTTAAACCTATAACTCACCAACATTTTTGTTGACGTTTTAAGCATGTTTATTCTCAGGTGATTATTAAGAGCTTCCGCTGTCGTATACTTAAATAAGGACGAGATTTGGAGTCCATGCTTGTATGATATTGTGTAAAAACTGCATTCAAGAAACTTATTTTGTTGTAACATATTTGTATTGTAAACCATTATGTAATGGTCGTGTGTAAACAGGATATTTTAGATTATCATTATTTGATAATCTACGTAAAGCTTTTTAAACCTTTATTGATGAAATAAAGGTTATGGTTTGTTTTAAAATGAATGCAGTCTTTGAAAAACGTCTCATATAGAGGTCAAAACCTCGCAACGAAATCAATTAATATGGAACGTTTTTAATCAATAAGAACGGGACATTTCAGTTGGTATCCGAGCGTTGGTCTTAGAGAACTAGAATTTTTCATTAGTGTGTCTTATCGAGTTTGTTAGGATGCATTAGTGAGTCTGTACTTCGACCGTGTTTACTTGAAAAATGATTGCTTAACAAATTTTGTTGGAAACTATATATTTTTAACATGTGAATATTATGTGATATATTAATCTCTTAACGCGTTTGATATTATGTGATAGATGTCTACCTCTAGAACAAGTCCCATTGACTCACCTAATAATAATGAAGAGTCAAATGTAAATTGGAATGATTCGTGGACTGATTCACAAGTTCCCGAAGAGGAACCGGAAGAAGAGTCGGAACCGGAAGAAGAATCGGAACCGGATGAAGAAATAGAACCGGTGGAGGAAATAATAAAACGGTTAAGTAAAAGAAAATCCTCAACCAACCGACCAAGGTTAATTATGGTCAATGGTGTTTCCGCCAAGGAAGCAAAATATTGGGAGGATTACCAATTCTCCGATGAATCGGATTCCGACGAGAATTCCGATGATGTTATAGAAATTACCCCAACTGAATTTAAAAAGGCAAAAGAAAATAATAAGGGAAAGGGCATAAAAATAGAGAAATCTAATTCCAACCCCGATGAACTTTATATGTATCGTCAACCCCCGAAGTCCTTAAGTTGTAACAATGACCCGGGAACCTCTAAACCACCAGGTTTTTCTAAACCAATGTGGATAATGACGGCTCGTATTAGGGGAACATCATATATCCCTAGAAACTTGGCAAAACGAACCAAAACCGAAGAAGAAGAAACAAGCGAGTCGGAATAAGATAGTTGTATTCGTGTGGTGTAATATAAGTAATATAGTGTGCTTATGCTTTATGATATATGTAAAAATTGCTTGTATTAATAAGTATTTTTTTTATGAATCTAACTCTTGTCTATTTTACAGTATAAAAACACAAAATGGATAGACAACCCAATATTTTAAGAGACCTACCCGGAGACATGATTGATGAAATCTTGTCTAGAGTCGGTCAGAATTCTTCGGCACAACTATTTAAGGCGAGATCAGTTTGTAAGACATTCGAAGAACGTTCCAAGAATGCCTTGGTTTATAAAAGGCTTTCGTTCGAAAGATGGGGGATATCACATTGGGAAATCCATAAGTTACGATGTGTTTACTTTGACGCATATATTGCGGGGAACCCAAATGCTATTTTACGCAATGGGTTAAGAAATTATTTTGACTCAATATATCCGAATATTGGACTTCGTGATTTAGAAAAAGCGGCTAACATGCAACATAAAGAAGCATGTTATGCTTACGGATTAGTAATGTTCGCTTCTCACCAAAGTGAGAACAAGAACATCGGGCTACAACTATTAAACAAAACGTTCCCACAAGTGACGGAGTCGGTAATTGGGGTAAGAAATGAGGTTTTTAGATTGTTACGGGACTGTTGGACATTACGTAACCCTCGTCCCTTTGACGACGTTACAACACGCTGTCTTATCAATGGCCATAACGGTTATGTTCCACAAGACCAAGGATGGGAAGTAATCCTAGTAAAACCAGAATGCATGACTTGTTTCTGGACGTATGAATTACGTGTCTTTATTGCCTTTGCTGAACGACTTGTGTACTAGCTAGAATTATCTTCACAACCATCTTGTATCAAATTTATTGTGTGCTATATTTCATGCTATATGTAAAATAAGCGGTATTGTAAGTTTGTAAAATATTGTGTAAAAGTTTGAACGCGAAATATTATTATAATCAGTTTTTCATATAGAATTGTAGTAGTTAAATTGTATATTAGCTACTAAGTATGAACTTAACGGGTAGGTACTACCCGAATTTAAACTTATAAAATGCTAATATGAAGAAAAAGCTTTTATAAATGAGTTCATATTATGCTACGAAATACTATTAACTACTCTTAATATTCTGTATGATTAACTTGTTCCATTTGACTATTTTAAAGGAAATGGCACTGACTACTCGACACACCGTGAATATGAATGAAGAGGAATTCCGTACTTTTATAGCTTCAAACATAGCCACAGTACAGGCTGCACTACATACCAACAATAACCTTGGATCTAGCAGTACAGGAAATCGTGTAGGATGCACCTACAAAGAATTCACTGCCTGCAAACCTTTGGAATTTGATGGAACCGAAGGACCGATCGGATTGAAACGGTGGACTGAGAAGGTCGAATCGGTGTTTGCCATAAGTAAGTGTACTGAAGAGGACAAAGTGAAGTATGCTACGCATACCTTCACAGGTTCTGCGTTAACATGGTGGAATACCTATCTAGAGCAAGTGGGACAAGACGATGCGTACGCACTACCGTGGTCAGCATTTAAGCACTTGATGAACGAGAAATACCGTCCCAGAACCGAGGTCAATAAGCTCAAGATAGAACTTAGAGGGTTACGAACCCAAGGATTTGATATTACCACGTACGAAAGACGATTCACAGAATTGTGCCTATTGTGTCCGGGAGCATTTGAAGATGAGGAAGAGAAGATCGACGCGTTTGTGAAAGGATTACCGAAAAGAATCCAAGAAGATATAAGTTCACACGAGCCCGCCTCCATACAACAGGCATGTAGAATGGCTCACAAACTAGTGAACCAGATTGAAGAAAGAATTAAAGAACAGACTGCTGAAGAGGCCAATGTGAAGCAAGTCAAAAGAAAGTGGGAGGAAAAAGGTGATAAGAATCACCAATACAACAACAACAGCAATTACAACAATAATCGCAACAATTATCCCAACAATCGCAACATCAATCGCAACTACAACAAACGGCCCAACAACAACAACAACAACAACAACTACAACAATCATCCCAATAACAATAATAACCGCAACAACAACAACAATCAGAAGCAGCTATGCCAAAGGTGTGAAAGAAATGGTCATAGCGCGGCGAAGTGTGAGGTCTACGGACCAGGGGTTAATAGAACGAAAGGAACAAATGGTGTCGGAACGAGTAATGGCGGAGCAAGTAGTGTCGGAGCAAGTTATGCCAATGTAGTTTGTTATAAATGTGGAAAACCGGGCCACATTATTAGAAATTGCCCAAACCAGGAGAACACGAATGGACAAGGCCGCGAAAGAGTTTTCAATATTAATGCGGCAGAGGCACAGGAAGACCCGGAGCTTGTTACGGGTACGTTTCTTATTGACAATAAATCTGCTTACGTTTTATTTGATTCGGGTGCGGATAGAAGCTATATGAGTAGAGATTTTTGTGCTAAATTAAGTTGTCCATTGACGCCTTTGGATAGTAAATTTTTACTCGAATTAGCAAATGGTAAATTAATTTCAGCAGATAATATATGTCGGAATCGAGAAATTAAACTGGTTAGCGAAACATTTAAGATTGATTTGATACCAGTAGAGTTAGGGAGTTTTGATGTGATAATCGGTATGGACTGGTTGAAAGAAGTGAAAGCAGAGATCGTTTGTTACAAAAATGCAATTCGCATTATACGAGAAAAAGGAAAACCCTTAATGGTGTACGGAGAAAAGGGCAACACGAAGCTACATCTTATTAGTAATTTGAAGGCACAAAAACTAATAAGAAAAGGTTGCTATGCTGTTCTAGCACACGTCGAGGAAGTACAAACTGAAGAAAAGAGCATCAATGATGTTCCCGTCGCAAAAGAATTTCCCGATGTATTTCCGAAAGAATTACCGGGATTACCCCCACATCGATCCGTTGAATTTCAAATAGATCTTGTACCAGGAGCTGCACCAATAGCTCGTGCTCCTTACAGACTCGCACCCAGCGAGATGAAAGAACTGCAAAGCCAATTACAAGAACTTTTAGAGCGTGGTTTCATTCGACCAAGCACATCACCGTGGGGAGCTCCTGTTTTGTTTGTCAAGAAGAAAGATGGTACATTCAGGTTGTGTATCGACTACCGAGAGTTGAACAAACTTACCATCAAGAACCGCTACCCACTACCGAGAATCGACGACTTATTTGATCAACTACAAGGCTCGTCTATTTATTCAAAGATTGACTTACGTTCCGGGTATCATCAAATGCGGGTGAAAGAAGATGATATTCCAAAGACTGCTTTCAGAACACGTTACGGTCATTATGAGTTTATGGTCATGCCGTTTGGTTTAACTAATGAACCAGCTGTGTTCATGGACCTTATGAACCGAGTGTGTGGACCATACCTTGACAAGTTTGTCATTGTTTTCATTGATGACATACTTATTTACTCAAAGAATGACCAAGAACACTGTGAACATTTGAGAAAGGTGTTAGAAGTATTGAGGAAGGAAGAATTATACGCTAAGTTTTCAAAGTGTGCATTTTGGTTGGAAGAAGTTCAATTCCTCGGTCACATAGTGAACAAAGAAGGTATTAAGGTGGATCCGGCAAAGATAGAAACTGTTGAAAAGTGGGAAACCCCGAAAACTCCGAAACACATACGCCAGTTTTTAGGATTAGCTGGTTACTACAGAAGGTTCATCCAAGACTTTTCCAGAATAGCAAAACCCTTGACTGCATTAACGCATAAAGGGAAGAAATTTGAATGGAAGGATGAACAAGAGAAAGCGTTTCAGTTATTGAAGAAAAAGCTAACTACGGCACCTATATTGTCATTGCCTGAAGGGAATGATGATTTTGTGATTTATTGTGACGCATCAAAGCAAGGTCTCGGTTGTGTATTAATGCAACGAACGAAGGTGATTGCTTATGCGTCTAGACAATTGAAGATTCACGAGCAAAATTATACGACGCATGATTTGGAATTAGGCGCGGTTGTTTTTGCATTAAAAACTTGGAGGCACTACTTATATGGGGTCAAAAGTATTATATATACCGACCACAAAAGTCTTCAACACATATTTAATCAGAAACAACTGAATATGAGGCAGCGTAGGTGGATTGAATTATTGAATGATTACGACTTTGAGATTCGTTACCACCCGGGGAAGGCAAATGTGGTAGCCGATGCCTTGAGCAGGAAGGACAGAGAACCCATTCGAGTAAAATCTATGAATATAATGATTCATAATAACATTACTACTTAAATAAAGGAGGCACAACAAGGAGTTTTAAAAGAGGGAAATTTAAAGGATGAAATACCCAAAGGATCGGAGAAGCATCTTAATATTCGGGAAGACGGAACCCGGTATAGGGCTGAAAGGATTTGGGTACCAAAATTTGGAGATATGAGAGAAATGGTACTTAGAGAAGCTCATAAAACCAGATACTCAATACATCCTGGAACGGGGAAGATGTACAAGGATCTCAAGAAACATTTTTGGTGGCCGGGTATGCAAGCCGAAGTTGCTAAATATGTAGGAGAATGTTTGACGTGTTCTAAGGTCAAAGCTGAGCATCAGAAACCATCAGGTCTACTTCAACAACCCGAAATCCCGGAATGGAAATGGGAAAACATTACCATGGATTTCATCACTAAATTGCCAAGGACTGCAAGTGGTTTTGATACTATTTGGGTAATAGTTGATCGTCTCACCAAATCAGCACACTTCCTGCCAATAAGAGAAGATGACAAGATGGAGAAGTTAGCACGACTGTATTTGAAATAAGTCGTCTCCAGACATGGAATACCAATCTCTATTATCTCTGATAGGGATGGCAGATTTATTTCAAGATTCTGGCAGACATTACAGCAAGCATTAGGAACTCGTCTAGACATGAGGACTGCCTATCATCCACAAACTGATGGGCAGAGCGAAAGGACGATACAAACGCTTGAAGACATGCTACGAGCATGTGTTATTGATTTCGGAAACATTTGGGATCGACATCTACCGTTAGCAGAATTTTCCTACAACAACAGCTACCATTCAAGCATTGAGATGGCGCCGTTTGAAGCACTTTATGGTAGAAAGTGCAGGTCTCCGATTTGTTGGAGTGAAGTGGGGGATAGACAGATTACGGGTCCGGATATTATACAAGAAACTACCGAGAAGATCATCCAAATTCAACAACGGTTGAAAACCGCCCAAAGTCGAAAAAAAAGAGCTACGCTGACATTAAAAGAAAAGATATAGAATTTGAAATTGGAGAGATGGTCATGCTTAAAGTTGCACCTTGGAAAGGCGTTGTTCGATTTGGTAAACGAGGGAAATTAAATCCAAGGTATATTGGACCATTCAAGATTATTGATCGTGTCGGACCAGTAGCTTACCGACTTGAGTTACCTCAACAACTCGCGGCTGTACATAACACTTTCCACGTCTCGAATTTGAAGAAATGTTTTGCTAAAGAAGATCTCACTATTCCGTTAGATGAAATCCAAATCAACGAAAAACTTCAATTCATCGAAGAACCCGTCGAAATAATGGATCGTGAGGTTAAAAGACTTAAGCAAAACAAGATACCAATTATTAAGGTTCGAAGGAATGCTCGTAGAGGACCCGAGTTCACCTGGGAGCGTGAAGATCAGATGAAGAAGAAATACCCGCATCTATTTCCAGAAGATTCGTCAACACCTTCAACAGCTTAAAATTTCGGGACGAAATTTATTTAACGGGTAGGTACTGTAGTGACCCGAACTTTTCCATGTTTATATATATTAATTGAGATTGATATTTACATGATTAAATGTTTCCAACATGTTAAGCAATCAAACTTGTTAAGACTTGATTAATTGAAATATGTTTCATATAGACAATTGACCACCCAAGTTGACCGGCGATTCACGAACGTTAAAACTTGTAAAAACGACATGACGATATATATATGGATATACATATGGTTAACATGAGATTATGATAAGTAAGTATCTCCATAAGTATATTAACAATGAGTTATATACATATAAACAAGACTACTAACTTAAGGATTTCGAAACGAGACATATATGTAACGATTATCGTTGTAACGACATTTAAATGTATATATATCATATTAAGATATATTAATATATCATAATATCATGATAATATAATAATTTAACATCTCATTAGATATAATAAACAATGGGTTAACAACATTAATTGAGATCGTTAACTTAAAGGTTTCAAAACAACACTTACATGTAACGACTAACGATGACTTAACGACTCAGTTAAAATGTATATACATGTAGTGTATTTAGATGTATTAAAATACTTTTGGAAGACTTCAAGACATATATCAAAACACTCATACTTAACGAAAATGGTTACAGTTACTTTCCCATTCTTTTCTTTCATCAAGAATTCTAGTCGTATTCTTACCCGTATTATACACAGCTTCAAAACGTACTTACTATGGGTATATACCAATAGGAACTAGCATGGGATTCCACTCTTGATTATGTCATGTATTACTAATCAATTTTAACTTCTACCATGAGCTAGTCAACTAACTAGAACTCCTTTTAACCCCACTCACCACTCACCAATTACCACTCATCATTCACTCCATTTCACTTCCAATTCTCTTTCTAATTCTCTCTCAACACACACACACACTATTATGAACGTATTTTTCCAGTAGTTAATCATCATATTCATCAAAAATCACTTCAAGAATCAAGCTATAATCATCATAGGAAGAACACTTCAAGAACACTTCAAAAATCCCTTCAAGTTTACTAATTTACTTCCAAGCTTTCTAATCCATTCCAAGTAATCATCTAAGATCAAGAAACCTTTGTTATATACAGTAGGTTATCTTTCTTATTCAAGGTAATATTCATATTCAAACTTTGATTCAATTTCTATAACTATAAACTATCTTAATTCGAGTAAAAATCTTACTTGAACTTGTTTTTGTGTCATGATCCTACTTCAAGAACTTTCAAGCCATCCAAGATCCTTTGAAGCTAGATCATTTCTTGTCACTTCCAGTAGGTTTACCTACTAAACTTGAGGTAGTAATGACGTTCATAACATCATTCGATTCATATATATAAAACTATCTTATTCGAAGGTTTAAACTCGTAATCACTAGAACATAGTTTAGTTAATTCTAAACTTGTTCGCAAACAAAAGTTAATCCTTCTAACTTGACTTTTAAAATTAACTAAACACATGTTCTATATCTATATGATATGCTAACTTAATGATTTAAAACCTGGAAACACGAAAAACACCGTAAAACCGGATTTACGCTGTCGTAGTAACACCGCGGGCTGTTTTGGGTTAGTTAATTAAAAACTATGATAAACTTTGATTTAAAAGTTGCTATTCTGAGAAAATGATTTTTATTATGAACATGAAACTATATCCAAAAATTATGGTTAAACTCAAAGTGGAAGTATGTTTTCTAAAATGGTCATCTAGACGTCGTTCTTTCGACTGAAATGACTACCTTTACAAAAACGACTTGTAACTTATTTTTCCGACTATAAACCTATACTTTTTCTGTTTAGATTCATAAAATAGAGTTCAATATGAAACCATAACAATTTGATTCACTCAAAACGGATTTAAAATGAAGAAGTTATGGGTAAAACAAGATTGGATAATTTTTCTCATTTTAGCTACGTGAAAATTGGTAACAAATCTATTCCAACCATAACTTAATCAACTTGTATTGTATATTATGTAATCTTGAGATACCATAGACACGTATACAATGTTTCGACCTATCATGTCGACACATCTATATATATTTCGGAACAACCATAGACACTCTATATGTGAATGTTGGAGTTAGCTATACAGGGTTGAGGTTGATTCCAAAATATATATAGTTTGAGTTGTGATCAATACTGAGATACGTATACACTGGGTCGTGGA
The DNA here is from genome assembly GCF_046630445.1 of Rutidosis leptorrhynchoides. Taxonomy (NCBI): domain Eukaryota; kingdom Viridiplantae; phylum Streptophyta; class Magnoliopsida; order Asterales; family Asteraceae; genus Rutidosis; species Rutidosis leptorrhynchoides. Next base: position 345,815,378 of record NC_092338.1, on the reverse strand, counting down.
TTGATTCAAGATAATATTTATCGATTTATTTCTGTACATCTAACTGTGGACAACTAGTTGTAGGTTACTAACGAGGACAGCTGACTTAATAAACTTAAAACATCAAAATATATTAAAAGTGTTGTAAATATATTTTGAACATACTTTGATATATATGTATATATTGTTATAGGTTCGTGAATCAACCAGTGGCCAAGTCTTACTTCCCGACGAAGTAAAAATCTGTGAAAGTGAGTTTCATTTGCCCTTTTTACTCTTTACGTTTTTGGGCTGAGAATACATGCAAATGCTTTATTAACTGTTTTACAATATTTATATGCGTGAGTTTCATTATTCCCTTTTTATATATATTTTTGGGCTGAGAATACATGCAATGTTTTAATAACTATTTTACAATATTTATAAGCGTGAGTTTCATTTGCTCCCCTTTTACTCTTTACATTTTTGGGGCTGAGGATACATGCAAATATTTTATTAACTGTTTTACAATAATTATATGCGTGAGTTTCATTAATCCCCTTTTAAATGCTTTTGCAATATATATATTTGGGACTGAGAATACATGCGCTTTTATAAATATTTGACGAAATATACACAAGTAATTGAAACTACATTCTATGGTTGAATTATCGAAATCGAATATGCCCCTTTTTATTAAGTCTGGTAATCTAAGAATTAGGGAACAGACACCCTAATTGACGCAAATCCTAAAGATAGATCTATCGGGCTCAACAAGCCCCATCCAAAGTACTGGATGCTTTAGTACTTCGAAATTTATATCATGTCCGAAGGAGGATCCCGGAATGATGGGGATATTCTTATATGCATATTGTGAATGTCGGTTACCAGGTGTTCACCATATGAATGATTTTTATCTCTATGTATGGGATGTGTATTGAAATATGAAATCTTGTTGTCTATTGTTACGATTTGATATATATAGGTTAAACCTATAACTCACCAACATTTTTGTTGACGTTTTAAGCATGTTTATTCTCAGGTGGTTATTAAGAGCTTCCGCTGTCGCATACTTAAATAAGGACGAGATTTGGAGTCCATGCTTGTATGATATTGTGTAAAAACTGCATTCAAGAAACTTATTTTGTTGTAACATATTTGTATTGTAAACTATTATGTAATGGTCGTGTGTAAACAGGATATTTTAGATTATCATTATTTGATAATCTACGTAAAGCTTTTTAAACCTTTATTGATGAAATAAATGTTATGGTTTGTTTTAAAATGAATGCAGTCTTTGAAAAACGTCTCATATAGAGGTCAAAACCTCGCAACGAAATCAATTAATATGGAACGTTTTTAATCAATAAGAACGGGACATTTCAGAAAGTACGTTCCTCACACGTTGATTGTAATACTTGGCAATTTTCTGTTTGTTTGACGCTTCCCTGATAGTGGCGGCGTCACGCCTTTCCTCCAACAAGTCCAAATTTTCCTTCAAGCTAATGACGTTGGACTCATCATTGAACTGCACTACAAATTGGGTTGGGACAGCAATTTCATCGGTTATCACCGCCTCGGTACCATATACAAGGCTGAATGGCGTTTCTCGATTACTTCCTTTTAGCGTGGTTCGGAACGCCCATAATACTTGTGGAAGCTCATCTGCCCAACCTTTCTTGTCCGTGTCCAACCTTGCCCTTATTCCGGCAACGATATCCCTGTTGGTGACTTCGACTTGCCCATTTGCCTGCGGATGGGCAACAGAACTGAAAGTCTGTTTGATATTCAACCCGTCACACCATGAACGAAACGGATGGTGAGCAAACTGTTTGCCGTTATCACTTACAATTTCGTGTGGTATTCCGAAACGGCACACGATTTCCTCCCAACCAAATTTCACAATCTGTTTACCCGGTATGCTCTTTAAAGGTTTGGCTTCAACCTACTTGGTGAAAAAGTCAATTGCAATGACCAAGTGCTTTCCATCCGGAAAGGGGCCTACCAAATCAATTGCCCATTTGTAAAAGGGCCAAGCAGATGTCACGGGGATTAGCTCATGCGCCGGCATGTGAATTTGCGGGGCGTGACATTGGCATGAAGCACAAGCTTTGATGATCTCTTTCGTGTCACGGTACATGGACGGCCAAAATTACCCTAGCCGCATTATCTTCCCCACAACGGTCCTAAATCCTGCATGCATGCCACAAGTCCCTTCATGCACCTCCCTTACGATTGTTTCCGCTTCGCTTGGGCCGACACACCTTAAAAGCGGTGCCGTGAAGGATTTCTTGAACAGAACTACATCCCTTAACATGTACATAGTTGCTTTCATACGAATCTTACGTACCGTTGCCCCGTTGACTGGCAACGTCCCGTTCTTGAGGTACGTAACGATGGGACTCATCCACGTCTCGACCTCTTCTACAGTGGCTGCCTCCTGTGATTATTTTGCAAGAAAATCAGGACATGTTTACGTTGTGTTATAAACAGATTATGCGTATAGCGTGTTTTTTATCGAAGCGAGTCGATACCTGTACCACATCAGTAGATTTTTGACTAAGGACCTCCACCCAAACGTCCTTGGCGAAGTGGCTGAACACGCTTGATGCGAGTTTGCTGAGTGCGTCGGCCTTTTTGTTCAAGGATCGCGACACTTGCGTTATTGAGAAACGCTCGAATTTGTTAGCCATTTCTTCTGCCAATGCCAAATAATTTTGCATAGCCGGATCCCTAGCTTCAAACGTCCCGTTCATCTGATTCGCCACGAGTTGGGAATCAACCGACACCTTTAGATATTTTATTCCCATATTTTCAGCCATTCTCAAACCAGACAGCAATGCCTCATATTCCGCTTCATTATTAGAGGCGGGAAACTCGAAACGCAACGCGTAGGTATGTTCCTCTCCGTCAGGGCCAATTAAAATTAGACCTACACCCGCTCCGTCAGAACTCGATGCTCCGTCCGTGAATAGTTCCCACGTGACGATATTCGGTACTTCTTCGACGACCGGCGCTGGTGGTGCGGCGCATATGAATTCAACCATAAAATCGGCCATGATCTAGCCTTTGACAGCGGTACGGGGGCGTAATGGATTTCATGTTCACCCAGTTCGATTGCCCACTTGGCTAGCCTGCCAGAAACCTCCGGTTTGCTCAATACCTGCATGAAAAACTTGTTAGAATAACTTTCCTCCACGGTGCTCTGGTCTCAATCGCAGTACCGTACCTGTTTAATAGGCGAATTAGCTAGCACCAGCATTGGGTGTGCTTGAAAGTACCGTCGCAACCGTCTTGCGGTGTGGACCAACGCGAAAATAAGCTTCTCGATCGGTTTGTAGTTGACTTCGCCATGTTGTATCACTTTGCTCACAAAATAATCCGGCATCTGTGTGCCACCACGCTCCGCGATGAGCACCGAGCTAACAGCCTCAGTTCCCGCCGCCAAGTAAATTGTCAAAGTTTCGCCTGAGAACTCTTAACATGTTAGCATCACAATATTTATAAATTCGTAAAAAATTATTACGGAACGGCTACTTTACCCGGTACTAGTGCCGTCAACGTCGACAACGTCCTTATCAAAGCCTTCATTTCCTGGAAAGCCTGATCCGCTTCAGGAGTCCAGCGAAGTTCCGTCCCACGTTGTCTTTCAACACTTTGAAAAATGGAAGTGATCGTTCTGCCACCTTTGACAGGAATCTGGACAACGCTGCCAACTTGCCGTTCAGACTTTGTACCTCCTTTCTCGTTCACGGTGCTGTCATTTCATCAATAGCTTGAATTTTCTTAGGGTTTGCCCGTATACCACGCGTTGTGACGACGTGCCCCAAGAACTTTCCCTCTTCGAATCCAAAACTACACTTCTCCGGATTCAGCTTTATGTTGATTTTTCGTAGAGAGTCGAACGTTTCCTGAATGTCCTTTAAAAGGTCCGTTTCGGCGTGACTTTTGATTACTATGTCGTCGACGTATGCTTCCACATTTCGACCGATCTGTTCTTTGAACGCAGCGTCGATGACCCGTTGGTACGTTGCGCCGGCGTTTTTCAAACCAAAGGGCATCTTTTTGTAACAAAAAATCCGTTGATCTATGTGGAACGCGGTTTTGTCCTCGTCGCGTTCTGCCATTTGGATCTGGTGATAGCCCTTGTAAGCATCAAAGAAACATTTGAAACGAAAGCCCGCCAACGACTCTACCTTCCAGTCTATCTCTGGTAGCGGATAGTTGTCTTTGGGACAAGCCTTATTGATGTCTTTGAAGTCGACACACATCCGCCACGAGCCGTTCGCTTTTTTGACCAGTACTGGATTGGCAACCCATGTTTGGTACTTAACCTCTCGCAATATGTCTGCTTGTACCAACTTTTCCACTTCATTCCTTAGGAAGGATCTATGCTCCGGAGCCATGCCCCGTTTCTTTTGCCTTACTGGAGTCATACTTGGGTTGGCGTTTAAACGATGTTCTGTAATGGTACGAGGTACTCCCGTCATGTCTGACTCTTGCCATGCAAACACGTCAGCGTTGTTCGCCAAGAGTTCACATAACGCACTTTTCGTTGCGTCGAATAGTGTGTGTCCAATCTGTATTGCCTTTTCAGGAAAGGAATGGTTGATGATAACGCTTTCCCCTTGCTCAATCGGTGCCGTCTGATGTAACGGTTGTTCGACCTGGCCCACAATCGGGACCCGGTCAGAGAAAACAGTTGCAACGCCTAACGGATTTGGGAATTTCATCATGCCATGCACAGTTGATACTATTGCGCCGAATTCGCACAACGCTTCCCGTCCCATGATAATGTTGTACTCCGACTGGCTTCTGACAACCACAAAGTTTAAAGCTACCGTTCGCCGTTTCGTATTTTCCTCTAACGTAGCGTCAATGCTTACTCGACCTAGAGGCCAAGTCGTTTCGCCTGTGAATCCAGCGACGAGATGGAGTGGGGGTTTTAGCTTGTCCTGCACATCTTGTGGTAGCTGTAAGAAGCAATGTTCGTATAAGACGTCAACGACGCTTCCCGTATCTACATAAATTCTCGAAACCATGCACCGTCCTACCGTGGCAGTTATCGTTACGGGTAGGTCGGTAGGACAGACTCTCCAGAAAGTAGGAAACGTGATATGGGCACATTCCCATTCCTCCAAAACTTTCGCCTTACGAACGTGACCCGCGTGCCACATTTGTACCATGTGGATGTGCTTTTCTGGAGCTTTTTCTTTTCCCCGTTGCCAGGCAAATTTCTTCGTCCCGGGACTTTGACACGCGACGGTTTTAGATGGTCGAGTTCCCCCAATTTCAGCTGTTCAACTATCACCTTCTTTAGTTCCCTGCAGTTGTCCACGTCGTGACCTTTATCTTCGTGAAAAATACACCATTTACTTTCATCTACAACGAAACGGGGCTGCATCGGCTTTGGTGGCGGGAAATCTTTACTTATCTCTTCCGTTGCCAAAATTTCTTTAGGCGTTTTTGACAATGACTTGACCAAACTTTCCTCTTCTGCCAACAACCTCTTGGGCACGTACCGTTCATAAGGACGGTAGCTGTTACGGTGGTCAGAATTTTGGCTGGAACGTCCGTAGCCCCTATTGCCGCCGCTACCACTTCCTTTATACTTGTTACCTGTATTACCTTTGCTTTTTACCTTGTCGTCTTTATCGCTCCGGTCCGTTGTGCTGTGATCCCCAACGGTAGCGTCTACAAACTCCTCAGAACGTACATAATCCTTTACCATTTTTACAGCTTCAACGTACGTTTTTGCCAACTTACGCCGCATTGATTTTACCAACGACAAATGACGAGTTTGGCAGATTCCCATGATGTACGCAGAGATCTGCTGCGATTTAGGCAGATCTGGAATTTTTTCCCATTCCGCTGTGAAGCGGGAAGTAAAATTCATTAGGGATTCACGCGACCTCATCTTGATGCTGTGCGCATCTAGGTGAGTCAGTTCGGTGCATTTAAAGTTCTGGAAACGCTGCACAAACTTAGTTCTGAGGTCCGTGTAGCTGAATATGCTCAAGGCAGGTAATTTGGCAAACCACTCTTTCGCGACGGCTTGGAGCTGTCCCGGGAACATGTGGCACGCCGTCGAGCTATCCCAATGCTGCGTATTGACAGCGTGTTCGAATTGCTGCAGGAAGTCTTCCGGATCCGTGGTGCCGTCATATACCCCTAGCGTGAGGGGAGTAGTAAGGACGGCGGGCAACGGATGGGTGGCTATCTCTCGAGTAAACTTCTCAGACGTCGCGAAAACTTCGAACGTCCTCTTAACGTTGTCTCCCATCATAGCGTACCAATTGTTCAACATGTTGTCCACCACGCCAGGCTGCTCGACCTGAGCACTCATAGATTCCGGCGCGGCTAGAATTAAATTCTCAATTAAGTCCTTTCGTGCTTCCTCTCAGGTTTTGCCAGAACTTTTACCAACGTCTGATGCCAGACGTGTAGAGCTTCGTGGTTAAACTTTGGACATACCAGTTGGCCTTTCGCCGCCTTTGAACATGAGTGACGGTAAAACGAATCCCCCTTTTTCCAGAAAACACATCGCTTCTGCTCCGCCGATGGGTTTAAGCTGGCTTAAATTCGTTTTCGGGTTTTTCGTCTCCTCGGCGTCACGCATATTGGTTTCATCATCATCGTAAAATTGCAACCTGGTACGCTTGATGGAGTCATCTGGTGTCTCAAAAGAGCTGTCATCATTGTGCTTCAAAGGGTCATACGGTTCTTTGCCGGTGTTGGCATTTGGTGACGGATTGGAATCGCCTGTCATCTTGTGTGAAAGTATTGATCAAACGGTCCCACGGATGGCGCCAAATGATCAAGCCAAAATTGACTTGAGTGCAATTAGTTGAATGACTAACCTTCAGAAGGGTTTCCTTCGGTTTGCTTGATGAGTATGAGGGGTGTTGTGGTGGTTAACTTTTGCTGAGCCTCCAAGGTGAGCTTAGAAGAGTAATCAGCGGTAGTAAGTGTAAAATGTTGATTGATCCCTAAATGTGTGATTATGAGTAGTATTTATAGGCATAAGATGGCGGTTACCAAGGATAACCACCACTAGCCCACTAAACCACGATTACCACTCCTGAAATCCTCTAATCATGCCCACTAACTGCTCCACGTTCTCCTGATTTGTCGGACTGACAAGTAGCTGTGCAAACCAAGTCAAATGTTAACGGCACGCTACGGGTGGTGTAGCGTAGGGATAATCGTGGCCTGAGAGCGGCGTTGACTTGGTATCCAACCAGGAGTTGAAGCTAAACGTCCAGCTACAGGATACGCCATGCGTCATACGTGACGGCCATGGCGGGACGTACGTCGTTACTATATGGATATGATGTATGCAACTTAATTGGTTTATTTTACTCTTGTTCGTTTACTTTTTCTTTATCTCTCTAGATAATGGGCGGACATATGTAGGGGCAGAGGAGTCGTCCGCTCTAAGTGGATTTTCAATTTTAAGTGCAATTTTTTTTAGTTTTTCAATTATGCGCTTGGTGGAAATTTTTTTTGTCCCATTTTGTCCCAAAAGATTCATATTTTGCCTTAAAATTTTCGTATTTTGCCCTAAAAATTTTAAATTTTGTTCAAAAAACTTTATATTTTGCCTCAAAACCTCCATGTTTTGCCAAAAAAAATCTCTACATTTAAAAAAAAAATTTCGTCCCCGGTGAAAAATTTTTTAGGTCCGCCACTGCTCTCGATATAATTTTAAGGTTTAAATTTAAGACCTCACAAGTCATAAGTACTCGGATATTATTATACGGAGTAACTAAATTCTAAATTATTATTTTATTTTAATAATAGGAGGATGATGATGGTACGGAGTATAATACTGTAATATAATATTATAACGAAATGAATATAATGATATAATTATAATGATATGATGATAAGTAAAACAAAAGAGAATGCTGCTTTCTTGTTAAATCAAAATTGTGTCAGAGAGAAGATATAAACAGCTGAAAAACGAGGAAACGTCTACTTCTTTTGATAACCCTTTTTACCCCCCCCCCCCCCCCCCCCCGTTTTTTTATAAAAGTTGGTGACTTGACGGCGATAATCAATAAAATTTACAAATTTAATTTACTATAATAGTAGTACTTGTGAATATCTTTATTATAGTTCGACGTAATCTTTAGTGTCATCACTCTACCATGAAGAGCTGCTATCAAGTCATATCCCATATTTCATGTTTTAATTATATAATAAATAATAAATATAAATATAAATATAATATAAATATGGTTTTATAAAAGTGAATATTGCTATTTTTATAGTTTACATTGTTTTTTTTGGTTGATTGTCACCGAGTTTTATATATGTGAAGCAGGAGATCCGGGTTCAAATCTTAGTAACGCTTAAGCTCGAATTAAAATGGGTTTTGATCAGAGGGCGTCAATGTGCGCAATTCATCCGATTAAGGGTCTCGTCGCTCAGGGAGCTCTTCTCCCAAAAGTTAGTCGCTAATGGAGAACCGGTGTGGTTGTTGCTACGGAGGTTTGTTATGCCAACCTAAAAATATAAAAAACCATAAAAAGAGGTGAAATGAGGGTACATGGTGGTATGAACATTTATTAGTATGTTATGATTGTAATGCGGCGTGTTCGGCGGATTTTTGACACCAACACGTTATAACGAGGCGTGCTGGAGGGTTTTTTTTCCGGGTGTGTGTTGTGGCCTAGCACGGAGAAGATGAGTCGTGTGTATGCCATGTGGAGGTTTTTGGTTGGTTGTTGCTTCATTTGAACGTTGTAAAAAATATAAATAAATAAAATAAATACAACGGTTATATATCGGTTGATAAATATAAAAATTTAATTAGTAATAATAATTATACGACTTTTCAGTTATAAATACCAATCAAATTTAATACTTTTTTTCACACAAAATTCAATATTTTCTCTTGAATCTTTCAACAAATTTCTTCCACCTTTTTAATATGAATTCGCTTTTAGCTATTTGTGAAGATTCGTCAGACGACGAATTATTACTTAATTTGATGCATACATACGACGAGGAGCTGGATCGAGAGGCCAGTGAAGGTCCTAGTGAAAGTCCACCACGAGAACGAATCTATATTAATAGAGATCATGAAGGTGCGACACAACATCTATAGGATGACTACTTTGCTAGGGAGCCTGCGTATCATCCAGATAGGTTTAAAAGGCGTTTTACGATGTGTAGCCAATTATTTTCACTTATCGTACAAGTTATTTCTGATTACTCTAGTGATCCTTTACCCGAGTATTTTAAACTTTTTAAACAAAAAACTGACGTAATAAGTCATCTTGGTTTTATCATCTTACAAAAGTGCACATGCGCAATGCGTCAATTGGCATACCGTACAACGGCTGATATGTTCGACGAGTACTTGTAATTGTAAATGAGCGAGAAAACATCAGCTTTTTGTTTAGACAACTTTTGTATGTGTATGACAGATTTATATAATTGAGAATATTTGAGAACCAAAGGCACAGGATATTGAGCGACTCTACCGAGCACATGAAGAAAAACATGGTTTTAGAGGGATGCTTGAAAGCATAGATTGCATGCATTGGGAATGGATGAATTTTCCGATTGCATGAAATGTCAGTTCACTTCATCAAAAACATATGGCGATCGTACTTGAAGCTGTTGCTTCATATGATATGTGGATATGGCAGACATTTTTTAGTGTTACAGGTTCCAACAATGATATCAATATTTTAGACCGTTCCCAATTATGTGATTCTATCAAGGAAGGCACAACTCCACCCGCACCATTCACTGTAAATGGTCATAACTACACGTCTGATTATTATAAAATCGATGGTATTTATCTGGATTTGACTACTCTTATCAAGGCATTTACATCCCCAACTGACGAGCCACTTGCAAAGTTTAAACAGAAGAAAGTACACGAAAGGATGTCGAGTGTACCTCTCCTCGAGATAGATTCCATATCTTTTGTGTGGCTGAACGATCTTACAAAGTCAAAAATCATCCAAATCTTATATAGTTGTGTAATATTGCACAATATGATTCAAGAGGAAAAGACTATAAACTTATGTTGCACTAATAACTAGTTTTTTAGTTAATGTAAATTTCTATTTAGCACTTTTTGATAATTGATGTAGTTATTCATTTATTAAGACTTTTTAATAACTGTAATCGTTTTTTGATTATGTGTTTTAATTATTTATTTTATTTTTGCAATTACATAAACTTAATTTAAATAATTAAAAAAAATAAAATAAAATAATAATTTAACTAACAGAAAAATTAAAAAAATTAAAAATAAAATTATCACACCCTACCCTAACACACCACTACACTACTCATCGTTTCACCAACACGTCTGCCACATTACCGCCAACTACCACACCTCACCCACCAACACACTAAAATTTTCACCATTCACATTAGTCTTAAGTTTAAACTACTTATAACTCATGACTTCTAAAAATTAACAATTTTAATCATAATTATAATGAATAAGCAATAAATAATACTCCCTCCCTTCTAATTTAATTGTCTTTGAATAAAAACACACACCGTTTAAGAATGTCACACTTTATATTTTTAACTTTGCAGTTTTATCATCAATCAATTAATTAGAAAATTCTCTCACTTTTAAAATATAATTAATTAAGGACAATATGGTAAATTTGATTAGACTTAATTTCCACACAATGGACAATTAATATGAGACATTCTAAAAAGAATAGTGGACTATAAATATGAGGCGAATGAAGTAATAGATAACAAATTTTAATTAGGATTTAAGCTATAAATAAGTCATATATACTTTTACTTTTATTCCATTGTAGGTTATATATCCAAAATAATACTATTGTAGTACATAAACTTTCTAATAGTGTACTCATGTCAACAAATGGTAATCGGCTACCGTTTGTACTGGTAAAAATACTTACGTGGCTTTTTTTTATTTTCTTGATGATGACATGGAAATACATATGTTTATTGATTCAATTAGGTGTTTAATTTGGTGTCAAATAGAGTGAATGAATTTTTTCTTTTACTTTTTTTTTTCCTTTTTATAAAGTATACACTAGATTCAAATAATCAAACCTATTCAAATACCGAATTTGTTACTTTATGCAGAGACGGACCGTTCATATGTTTAGAAGAAAAGACACTGAATGCTCGAGGTTACGCCTATGTAGCTATGGAAAACCAATTAAACCGACTATCTTATGAATGGGATAGATCATATAACTAAGAAATCTATTTCACAGGTATGTCTGTACAGTTTTTATTTTTATTTTTATTTTTAACCTTTTGATAATAAACGCTAATTTGTTCGCTAAAAAGTATTAAATTGGTATTGAATAAAATTAGGTTTGGCGACCGAAATTATTGATATCATTCAAAAATTTATTACATCACTGCGAAATTTAACGTTTATTCTTAAGGTATAAATATCTTTAATCAATCGACCCAAAATATTTCAAAAATTCGTCATGAGTTAAATTAGGTCTTGGAACCGAAATTACTTTACCGAAAAGAGGGGCGCATATTTTTGATAATATTTGATTGATTAAAGTGGGATAAAAAGTCAAAAAGATTTTTAATTTTATTTTTACCATGTTTTTAAAATTAATATTTAAATCTTAAATTAATATTGTAAACTTTGTAAAAACAATATTTTTAAAATTGTAAATATTTGAAAAATTAATATAAGTTTGGTGTGAATTTATAATATGAATTTTTAAATTAAGTTTGGTGTGAATTTTTAATATGAATTTTTTAATTTTATGCATTTCAAATTTTAAGTTTGGTGTGAATTTTTAATATTAATTTTGAATTTTATATTTAAATTGTGTGAATTTAAAAACAAAAATTTACTTTATCTCATTAAGTTAAAAATATGATTTTTTAAAATTCGTCGAAAGAAATTCTTCAGTGATATAAAACACTATTTCTGGGAAGATCCACATCTGTTTAAAAGTTGTCCTGATGGAATAATACGCCGATGTGTATTTGGAGATGAAGCTAGTAAAATATTAAACCATTGTCACACATGACCAACAGGAGGGCATTATGGGCCTCAACTAACAGCAAGAAAAGTTTATGAAGCTGGATTCTATTGGCCTACAATTTACAAAGATGCACACTTTCTTTGCAAATCCTGTGATGCTTGTCAAAGGGCCGAAAAAATAAGTCAACGTGATGAAATGCCACAAAATGTCATCCAAGTATGTGAAGTATTTGACATTTGAGGTATTGACTTTATGGGTCCATTTCCAAAATCTCATAATAATCTATATATACTCGTAGCCATTGATTATGTATCTAAATGGGCGGAAGCACAAGCTCTCCCAACTAACGATGCACGAGTTGTAGTCAACTTTTTAAAACGTCTTTTTGCAAGGTTTGGAACACCGAAAGCTTTAATAAGTGATCGGGGAACTCATTTTTGTAATAATCAACTTGAGAAAGTTCTCAAACGTTATGGAGTAACTCATAAAATCTCAACCGCATATCATCCACAAACAAGTGGACAAGTTGAAAATACCAACCGAGCTTTAAAACGTATTCGAGAGAAAACCGTAGGATCAAATCCGAAGGAATGGTCCATTAAATTGGAGGATGCACTCTGGGCTTTTAGAACAGCCTACAAAACTCCAATAGGAACCACACCTTTTAGACTTGTTTATGGAAAAGCATGTCATCTTCCAGTAGAAATTGAACACAAAGCATTTTGGGCTTTGAAAACATGTAATCTTGATTTACATGAAGCTGGACGTCTACGATTAAGTCAACTAAACTAATTAGAAGAATTAAGACATGAAGCATACGAAAATTCGTTAATCTATAAAGAAAGAACGAAGAAATGGCATGATAAAAGAATCAGAAGTTCAAAAGAATTTAAAGAAGGAGACAGAGTTCTTCTTTTCAATTCACGATTCAAACTATTTCCTGGAAAATTGAAATCAAGATGGTCTGGACCATTCATAGTCAAAAGAGTTTTCCCATACGGAACGATAGAATTAATAAATTCAAATGGGATTGAATTTAAAGTTAATGGTCACAGAGTTAAACATTACATACATGGTCCGATGGAAGTCGACAACGAAGTTAATCACAATTTTGACACCACAGCTAACTAAGTGTGGGGAGAATCAAGTCTTTAAAGGATAATATGTATTTCTGTTAGAGTTAGATTTTCTGTTTTCGTGTAGTTCTCGAAAATGGAACCCGAATGGTCTTTCCCTAGCAGACCCTAAAGAACTAGTCTTCTCCCCCCATTCTGAATTTTTATTTTTTTTAGGTTTTTACAAAATGAAGACTGCCTGTGAACTAAACCATGGTCTAATGCTACACGATTTGATCACTAAACGTAATAATGACATACTACCGAGTGAAATAGTATCAGTAATCAGAGAAAGAATGGACGGAGTTAGAAAAGAATCCAGATGCGAAGATAATAAGTTACAATTTGGTAAAGGAAAATCAAAATCCGCAGCGAAAAGAAGAGCACGACACCTAGAAAGATGTCACAAATGCGGAAAATGGTCACATGGAGGTAAATGTTCAAATAATCAAACCTATTCAAATACCGAATTTGTTACTTTATGCAGAGACGGACCGTTCATATGTTTAGAAGAAAAGACACTGAATGCTCGAGGTTACGCCTATGTAGCTATGGAAAACCAATTAAACCGACTATCTTATGAATGGGATAGATCATATAACTAAGAAATCTATTTCACAGGTATGTCTGTACAGTTTTTATTTTTATTTTTATTTTTAACCTTTTGATAATAAACGCTAATTTGTTCGCTAAAAAGTATTAAATTGGTATTGAATAAAATTAGGTTTGGCGACCGAAATTATTGATATCATTCAAAAATTTATTACATCACTGCGAAATTTAACGTTTATTCTTAAGGTATAAATATCTTTAATCAATCGACCCAAAATATTTCAAAAATTCGTCATGAGTTAAATTAGGTCTTGGAACCGAAATTACTTTACCGAAAAGAGGGGCGCATATTTTTGATAATATTTGATTGATTAAAGTGGGATAAAAAGTCAAAAAGATTTTTAATTTTATTTTTACCATGTTTTTAAAATTAATATTTAAATCTTAAATTAATATTGTAAACTTTGTAAAAACAATATTTTTAAAATTGTAAATATTTGAAAAATTAATATAAGTTTGGTGTGAATTTATAATATGAATTTTTAAATTAAGTTTGGTGTGAATTTTTAATATGAATTTTTTAATTTTATGCATTTCAAATTTTAAGTTTGGTGTGAATTTTTAATATTAATTTTGAATTTTATATTTAAATTGTGTGAATTTAAAAACAAAAATTTACTTTATCTCATTAAGTTAAAAATATGATTTTTAAAATTCGTCGTAAGTTGAAGACTAGGTCATTGAACCGAAATTGCTTTACCCGAGGGAGGGACGAGAGTTATTATTATCATTATTTTTAATCTTATTGAATTAAAGTATGCCAAAAACATTTAAAAAAAAAAAAAAACCCTAAAATCTTAGCTTTTAAAACAATCGCTACAAAAAGACAAATTTTAAAATTTTGTCGAGGGACGGACTAGGGCATCGTTCCGAAACGCCCTCATTCTTAAAAGAAACAAATTTTTAAAATTAATTAATATTTGTTTTATAAGTTAAAGGTTTTATAAAAAAAAAAAATAGTATGTATATATTTGTTTGTAGTTTATCTTACAAGACAGGGTAAAACAACGCGTTTTCAAAGACTGGCATTAAGTTCAGCAAAAGCAAGTAATTTTGACGACAAGATGCAAAATATGTGTGAAATAACAAACAAGACGGAATAAACAAATGACGTGCACCATTTATCATTCAACAAACAAACAACAATATGTTTGAAACTTTGGTAAAATTTAATCACTTTTCTACGCTTATCACCCTCAATAATTTAAATTGTTACTGATTTCTTGCAAATGAGGGCATTGCAAGATCTTAAGTGTGGGAAGGGGTTAAATTCTTTCGGATTTTAAAATTTTTTTTACTTTATACACTTGGTTACCATTAAAAATACTAGTAAAGCAGTAGTTGTATTAGAATCTAGTGCTCTCTGATAATAAAGAACAGCCCTAGTCTTATATACTGACTACCCAATTCTAGTAAAAATTTTCAAAATTTTTAATTAAATGAACTCAAAATCATGTTTATACATATTTATGAACGATAAAACTAGGTTTTAACACCGAAATTATTGTTACCTCGGAAAGGACATAAATTGAGAAACAAACCAAAATGTTGAAATTCATTTAAAATGGAATAGAGGACGATAAAAAGGAAAATAAAAGCCAAGTGTGAAAAAATTTACCAAGTTATCTTAAACATATGTCACATATTTTTGTAACAAATAACTGAAAATACTTTTGCTTTGGACTAAACTAAACTGTTTTACCCGATGAAAGAAAAGAAGAGATGGATCTACACGATGAATCAATTCCATCATTAAAAGGAAGTAAAGTCTACCGAAAAAGAAACGCGCTTCTTGATTTAGGTCATGAAGTTGTCGTCCAGACCAGCTGTAGGTTGACGAAAAATCTAGAAAAGTCATCACTAAAATCAGCAGGAAATCCACGGACCTCAGCATCAAACAGGGTCGCCAGGTGGTCAGATTTATCCTAACCATGAGAAGGATTTATCTCGTACAATGGGGGGGCACCGTGCAAATTAGCTTGATAAGACTAATGAATCAGATCCCCAGAAAGGATAATCTCCTTAAAGATTAAAAATCAGCTTTTAAGACTGATATTACTCAATCCTTGAGATTGACCTTAAAGATTGAGAATTCAAACTCATGGAATTCAATGATATCTAAACTCGAGCTTGAACGAGAAAATATTTTGATCAAAAATACAAACCGATTTGTTTTCTGAAAATCCATTTTCAATGCGTTCATTACCATTGAACGTAAAATCCTAGGAATTCACCTGGAATTCATTAGGTCACCTGAACAAAATCGGGTGTCAACCGTAAGAACGGTGGTTGCATAGCATGGTCGGAGACAGGACCTTGTGCCAGACCGAAAAATCATAGGATGATCTTTACTATTGCTCCTACCAAGGATAGTTCTAGCATCTGACACGTTAAAAGACCATAATCATCTGCATCTCACGGGACATTGCCTTAACAGTTTCTTGTTCATCGCTTTCCTTTACAACCGGACGGTAGTTTACCGAAAGGTAATATACGGAACAAGTAAACTGGATGTGTGCTTTCCGATACCGGGATAGCAGTAGATTACACGAACCTAAAAGTTTTAGCCAAAATATTGATCCACAAATATATTTTGCAACACCAATGATGGATCAAATCAGAAAACTTGTCTAGGGTAAAATCTAGCTTGAATTTTCAAAAGATCAAATGTTTTCATAAAGATCCAATTTCCTTAAGGATCTAAATTTTTATAGTCATGTGGGACTGTAAACCGCCTTTCAAATGTGCACTTTGCTTTGGAAACCGAAAGTAAATCGGCTATTTGATTGCAAGTGTCGTTGACCTAAACCCGAGGCAACTGTGGATGACACACCCACCTTTAACCATGGTTACATTGTTACTACCATTGTTCATACCGCCATATTGAAATCACTGATGTACAAAGTGTGAAGAATAAAGAAGTGATTCAAGTGTTTTTCAAGACTATATTGCTTGAGGACAAGCAACGCTTAAGTGTGGGAATATTGATAAGGCTAAAAATGAACATATATTTCATTGCATTATCCCCCAAGAAAGACAAGATTTTAGTTGCAATTGTTCCATTTTCAAGTAATATTCGTTTATATTAAATAAGTGCGAAGACAAAAGGCGAAAACGACGAATTGAAGACAGAAAGGTCCAAAAAGCTAAAAAGTACAAGATTCAATTAAAAAGGTTCAAATTATTGATAAAGAACGTCTAAAAATGACAAGAGTACAAGTTACAAAACGCAAAGTACACGATATAAAATTGTACGAAAGGACGTTCGAAAATCCGGAACCGGGACATGAGTCAACTCTCAACGCTCGACGCAACGGTGTAAAAATTACGAGTCAACTATGCACAAGAATAAAATATAATATTTAAATAATTCATAATAAGAATAATATTAAATAATAAAAAGTTGTTAATTGAGCATAGTTCAGGGGTCGTAAATGAAAATTCAATTTCAAAATTCGCCTATAAAAGGCAGTGTATTCGATCAATTTTAACGACACCTTTTTCTATCATATTTCTATTTATATATCGATCCATCTATCTATTATCAATATCAATTATCAATATCTATATTCTATATCTCTATCATAATGTTAACTTAATAAGATATAACAATAATCTTAATTTTAATTTTAAATTATGATAATAATAAGATTTATGATAGAGATCGTTTGAGTGTGTAAGTCGAAATTCTGTCCGTGTAACGCTACGCTATTTTTAATCATTGTAAGTTATGTTCAACCTTTTTACATTAATGTCTCGTAGCTAAGTTATTATTATGCTTATTTAAAACGAAGTAATCATGATGTTGGGCTAATTACTAAAATTGGGTAATTGGGCTTTGTACCATAATTGGGGTTTGGACAAAAGAACGACACTTGTGGAAATTAGACTATGGGCTATTAATGGGCTTTATATTTGTTTAACTAAATGATAGTTTGTTAATGTTAATATAAAGATTTACAATTGGGCGTCCCTATAAATTACCATATACACTCAATCGGACACGATGGGCGGGGTATTTATATGTACGAATAATCGTTCATCTAACCGGACACGGGAATGGATTAATAGCCACTAGAATAATTAAAACATGGGTGAAATTATGTACAAGGACACTTGGTATAATTGATAACAAAATATTAAAGCTTTGGGTTACACTCAGTCGACATCCTGGTGTAATTACTAAACAAAGTATTAAAATCTTGTTACAGTTTAAGTTCCCAATTAGTTGGAATATTTAACTTCGGGTATAAGAATAATTTGACGAGGACACTCGCACTTTATATTTATGACTGATGGACTGTTATGGACAAAAACCAGACGGACATATTAAATAATCCAGGACAAAGGACAATTAACCCATGGGCATAAAACTAAAATCAACACGTCAAACATCATGATTACGGAAGTTTAAATAAGCATAATTCTTTTATTTCATATTTAATTTCCTTTATTTTATATTTAATTGCACTTCTAATATTCGCATTTTTTATTGTTATTGTATTTAATTGCACTTTTAATTATCGTACTTTTTAATTATCGCAAGTTTATTTTATCGCACTTTTATTATTCGCAATTTCATTATCGTTATTTACTTTATGCTTTAATTTAAGTCTTGTATTTATTTTTAATATTTTACATTTGGTTTTAACTGCGACTAAAGTTTTAAAATCGACAAACCGGTCATTAAACGGTAAAAACCCCCCTTTATAATAATAATATTACTTATATATATATATATATATATATATATATATATATATATATATATATATATATATATATATATATATATATATATATATATATATATATATATATATATTTGTATTTTTACAATTATTGTGTGTAAAAAAAAATATAGTGTTATACTTCACGAGCTCCCTGTGGAACGAACCGGACTTACTAAAAACTATACTATAATACGATTAGGTATACTGCCTATAAGTGTTGTAGCAAGGTTTAAGTATATCCACTCGATAAATAAATAAATAACTTGTGTAAAATTGTAGCATATTTAATAGTATTTCGCACTAAAAATAATACTATTTTGTATACACCCCCTACGACATCAAGTATTTTTGGCGCCGCTGCCGGGGAGCGCCGAAGCGAAACGCTATATAAAAAAAAAGGAATCTAGACAACTAGTTACCTTATTTTAAGATATATTCGAAAAAAAAAAAAATTAAAAAAGAAAAAAAAATCTCGTTTAAAAAAAAAAAAAATTGTAAAAAAAAAAACGTTTTTTTTTTAAGAAAAAGAAAATTTGTTTTAAAAAAAAAAAAAAAAAAAAAGTGTTAGTGTCCCAATCACAATTTCACCCACTTGACAAACGAGAATATTTATCTCCCATTCTTCAAATTTCTTTGCCTTTTGATAATTAAAAGCATTCTCAATTAATCATTGAGCCACCCACTTCCATTTTCTTCAGCCCACAAACGGACCTCTTCAACCCAAGTGGCGTAGCTACTTGTGTGGCACTGGGGTTAATTGACCCCATTCATTTCACTCGAAAGTCATTACATATGTATGTAAGTAATGTATACAGAATGTGACTATGAGCACGTGACCCCTTCCCACACTTAATTTATATTTGTAAAAAAAAAAAAAATTTTAAAAAAAAAATTATATTTTTAAGATTTTGTTTATAAAATTAAAAAAAATATATATTTTAAGTTTTATTACCTTTAGTTTTTTTTAGACTATAGTCACAACTTTTAGTATTAAATTTAGTTTTTTTTTGCCGTAGTTATTTTTATACTACCAGATTTTTAGGCTTTGTCGTAAAATCCCTTAAGTGCTTATTCCTTAGACTAAGTTTTAGGTGCTTTAGAATTTTGCGACGCCATTTTTCGCGCTATTTTCTTATTTTTATTTTTCGACGCCGTTTACCTATGTATCAATTACAATTCCAATTAGTGATCTCTATTTTTAGTTTTAATTTTAAGATAGTGATAGTTATAAGGTTGGATTAACCGCGTGTTTACAAACCACTCTTCGTCTTTTTCATTTTTCGACACTTTTCGACGCGCAATCTTTTTCTCTCTTATTTCTCGCCATTCTAGTTTTTAGGACTTAGAATTTTTTCTACTTCTTCTCTAAATTTCTTAAAATTACGAAAATTTATTTTAAGTGGTTAAATTAATAGACATCAAAATTTTCTGGTTCGTAGTAATAGTTGGATTTGTACGTGGACCGGGTTATTGGAGCCAAACAGTCCTCAATTATATTGAGACCAAACGAATCCTGCCCCTCTGCTGCATCTTTTGGCTATTCGAAACGTGGGCAAAATCAGAAAAGTCTATTAATTGGATAGCTTATATAAGTTTTTCTTATTATTTTTATAACTAATAGGATATTCTGTGAATGCACCGAGCAAGACGTTCACCACCTTTTGTACGTTCACCACCTGTAACTAGATCAAGACATTTAGCAAATATAACCGCCGTTGATTTTTCTTTAGAATCGTCATCCAGTCGACCAAGTACTTCAGTTCAAATTTCCGATAATCCATTTTTTGAACCCGACCTCACAATTGAGAATCCGGAGAATATTCAGGAACGGTTCGTAGATCCTGAACCACTAAACTTTCCCCCGGAACCACCAATCATTCAAACAGAGATTGTTGAGGAACGAACCATTAAATCAGAATCCTCTAGTGATTCCGATTCAACAAATTCAATTATGGAAAATCTAGAACCTCTAAGTATGGAAGACCGAATGAGAGCTAAACGCACTGGCCAAGGTCACGCAATTACTCATCCAGACATTAATGCGCCAGATTATGAAATCAAAGGACAAATTCTACACATGGTGACTAATCAATGCCAATTTATTGGTGCGCCGAAGGAAGATCCAAATGAACATCTACGTACCTTTAATAGGATCTGCACACTATTTAAAATCCGAGAAGTGGAGGATGAACAGATATATCTCATGTTATTTCCCTGGACTTTAAAGGGAGAAGCCAAAGATTGGTTGGAATCGTTACCTGAAGGGGCGATTGATACATGGGATGTTTTAGTTGACAAATTTCTTAAACAATTCTTTCCTGCATCTAAAGCCGTAAGACTTCAAGCAGAAATTGTTACGTTCACACAGAAACCAAATGAAACTCTATATGAGGCGTGGACAAGATATGGAAAGTTATTAAGAGGATGTCCGCAACATGGTTTAGACACCTGTCAAATAGTACAAATATTCTACCAAGGATGCGACATCACTACAAGGAAAGACATAGATATAGCAGCTGGTGGTTCTATTATGAAGAAAACCGAAACTGATGCTTACAAAATTATTGATAACACTGCTTCCCACTCACATGAGTGGCACCAAGAAAAAGACATCGTTAGATCATCTAAAGCAGCTAGAGCCGATTCTAGCCATGACTTAGATTCCATTTCCGCAAAGATAGATGCTGTGGAGAGACGAATGGAAAAGATGACTAAGGATATTCACTCAATACGAATTAGTTGTGAGCAGTGTGGAGGACCACATTTGACAAAAGATTGTCTCAGTATTGAATTAACAATGGAACAAAGAGAGAATATTTCATACATAAACCAAAGGCCTGGAAATAATTATCAGAATAATTATCAACCGCCAAGACCGATTTACAATCAAAACCAGAATTATAACAGAAATATTCCATACAACAACCAACAAGGTCCTAGCAATCAACAAGTATCCAATAATAATTACAATCAACAAAGACCGAATTTTCAAAACAAACCACCACAACAAACCGATGATAAAAAGCCGAATTTAGAAGATATGATGACGAAGCTAGTTGAAACTCAAACGCAGGTTTTCACATCTCAGAAACAAACCAATGAACAAAATGCTCAAGCATTTAGAAATCAACAAGCTTCTATTCAAAATCTGGAACAAGAAGTAAGTAACCTAGTAAGGTTAATAGGTGAAAGAAAATCGGGAAGTCTACCTAGTGATACAAATGCTAACCCCCGAAATGAAACAGCTAAAGCCATTACCACAAGAAGTGGTACAACACTTAAACCACCTGAAATACCTGTAACTTCTGATGAAAGTATTCCTACTCCACAAGAACCACAACCTGATCAAGATAAGGAAAAAGAACCGGTAGTTGAAAAGGTTAATGAAGATAACACAGTTAAGGCTAAACCTTATGTTAAACCATACCAACCACCACTTCCTTACCCGAGTAAAATGAAGAAAGAGAAACTTGAAGCCGAGCAATCCAAATTCTTGGATATGTTTAAACAGATAAATGTAAATCTTCCTTTCATTGATGTGATTTCAGGAATGCCTAGATATGCTAAATTCTTGAAAGATCTAATCTCAAATAGAAAGAAAATGGAAGAACTCTCGGCTGTTACTATGAATGCTAATTGTTCAGCAGTACTGTTGAATAAGATACCAGAAAAACTATCTGATCCAGGAAGTTTCACAATTCCATGTTTTCTGGGTAGTCTTAGTTCAATAGAAGCATTGGCAGACTTAGGTGCTAGTATAAATCTAATGTCGTATTCACTATACGCTAAACTAGACCTTGGAGAATTGAAACCAACCAGAATAAGCATACAACTAGCCGATAGATCAATAAAATATCCTAGAGGGATAATGGAGAACATGCTAGTTAAAGTTGGTAATTTAGTATTTCCAGTAGATTTTGTTGTTTTGGACATGGAAGAAGATTCTCAAGTTCCTCTCATATTAGGAAGACCATTCTTAAACACGGCTAAAGCAATGATAGACGTGTTCGGTAAGAAACTGACCCTAAGTATAGAGGACGAGAGTGTTACCTTTTCAGTTGATAGAGCAATGCAACAACCACAATTTGCAGATGATACATGTTATTATATTCAAACTATAGATGCACATGCAGAATTATTAGAAGAATTTCCAGAATTACAAGGAACAGGAGAATGTTCTTTAGGAGAAGGTAATGAACCAATTGATGAAGCTGAAATGTTAGCTACACTTATAGCTAATGGATATGAACCAACAACAGAAGAAATTCAAATGCTAAAAGAAGAAGACAGATATCGATACAAATCATCGATAGAAGAACCTTCGAAATTAGAGTTAAAGTCACTTCCAAACCATTTGGAATACGCTTATTTACATGGTGAATCTGAATTACCTGTAATAATATCGTCTTCTCTTACTGAAAATGAGAAATCACAACTCATTTCTGTGTTGAAAGCCCATAAACCAGCCATTGCATGGAAGATTCATGATATTAAAGGAATAAGTCCTTCATATTGCACACATAAAATCCTTATGGAAGAAGGTCATAAAACGTATGTGCAACGCCAACGAAGACTAAATCCTAATATGCAAGATGTAGTTAAGAAAGAGATTATTAAACTGCTAGACGCAGGTCTAATTTATCCAATCTCTGATAGTCCATGGGTAAGCCCAGTTCAATGCGTGCCTAAGAAGGGTGGCATGACTGTCATTACAAATGAGAAAAATGAGCTTATTCCTACTAGGACTGTAATAGGATGGCGTGTATGTATTGATTATAGAAAATTAAATGACGCCACCAGAAAAGATCACTTTCCCTTACCTTTCATAGATCAAATGTTGGAAAGATTAGCCGGAAATAGTTACTATTGTTTTCTAGATGGATTTTCCGGATATTTTCAAATTCCAATAGCACCCGAAGATCAAGAGAAAACCACATTTACGTGCCCTTATGGTACTTTTGCTTACAAACGCATGCCATTTGGACTTTGCAACGCCCCTGCAACCTTTCAAAGGTGTATGATGGCGATTTTTCACGACATGATAGAAGAATGCATGGAAGTTTTCATGGATGACTTTTCAGTCTTCGGTGATACATTTGAATCATGTCTAGTTAATCTGGAACGAATGCTTCTTAGATGCGAACAAACAAATCTAGTACTTAATTGGGAGAAATGCCATTTCATGGTTAAAGAAGGCATCGTTCTTGGACATAAAATTTCAAAAGAAGGAATTGAAGTGGATAGAGCTAAAGTAGATGTAATTGCTAAACTTCCACATCCCACAAATGTTAGAGGAGTTAGGAGTTTTCTAGGGCATGCCGGTTTTTACCGACGTTTGATAAAAGATTTTTCTAAAATTGCCACTCCTATGAATAAACTCCTAGAAAAGGATGCGCCATTCATCTTTTCAGATGAGTGTATCAAATCTTTTAATATTCTTAAAGAAAAACTCACTAATGCGCCGATCATGATAACACCAAATTGGAATCTACCATTTGAACTAATGTGCGATGCAAGTGATTTTGCAATGGGAGCCGTTTTAGGGCAAAGGATTGAAAAACGATTTCAACCTATATATTATGCTAGTAAGACGTTACAAGGAGCACAAACGAACTATACAACTACTGAAAAAGAACTCCTTGCTATTGTCTTTGCTTTTGACAAATTTCGATCATATCTCGTTCTAGCAAAAACGGTGGTCTATACCGACCATTCTGCTCTTAGATACCTATTTTCAAAACAAGATGCTAAACCAAGATTAATCCGTTGGATCTTACTCTTACAAGAGTTTGATATTGAAATCCGAGACAAAAAGGGAGCAGAAAATCTCGCCGCCGATCATCTTTCTCGTCTTGAAAATCCCGATTTAGAAGTTCTAAATGAATCAGCCATACAAGACAACTTTCCTGATGAATATCTATTGAAGATAGATTATAAAGAAATCCCATGGTTTGCAGACTATGCAAACTACTTAGTTTGTGGATTCCTTGAAAAAGGATTATCGTACCAAATACGAAAGAAATTCTTCAGTGATATAAAACACTATTTCTGGGAAGATCCACATCTGTTTAAAAGTTGTCCTGATGGAATAATACGCCGATGTGTATTTGGAGATGAAGCTAGTAAAATATTAAACCATTGTCACACATGACCAACAGGAGGGCATTATGGGCCTCAACTAACAGCAAGAAAAGTTTATGAAGCTGGATTCTATTGGCCTACAATTTACAAAGATGCACACTTTCTTTGCAAATCCTGTGATGCTTGTCAAAGGGCCGGAAAAATAAGTCAACGTGATGAAATGCCACAAAATGTCATCCAAGTATGTGAAGTATTTGACATTTGAGGTATTGACTTTATGGGTCCATTTCCAAAATCTCATAATAATCTATATATACTCGTAGCCATTGATTATGTATCTAAATGGGCGGAAGCACAAGCTCTCCCAACTAACGATGCACGAGTTGTAGTCAACTTTTTAAAACGTCTTTTTGCAAGGTTTGGAACACCGAAAGCTTTAA
Organism: Rutidosis leptorrhynchoides; assembly: GCF_046630445.1. Taxonomy (NCBI): domain Eukaryota; kingdom Viridiplantae; phylum Streptophyta; class Magnoliopsida; order Asterales; family Asteraceae; genus Rutidosis; species Rutidosis leptorrhynchoides. The sequence goes on along the minus strand of NC_092338.1, from coordinate 345,790,458 downwards.
TAAGTGATCGGGGAACTCATTTTTGTAATAATCAACTTGAGAAAGTTCTCAAACGTTATGGAGTAACTCATAAAATCTCAACCGCATATCATCCACAAACAAGTGGACAAGTTGAAAATACCAACCGAGCTTTAAAACGTATTCGAGAGAAAACCGTAGGATCAAATCCGAAGGAATGGTCCATTAAATTGGAGGATGCACTCTGGGCTTTTAGAACAGCCTACAAAACTCCAATAGGAACCACACCTTTTAGACTTGTTTATGGAAAAGCATGTCATCTTCCAGTAGAAATTGAACACAAAGCATTTTGGGCTTTGAAAACATGTAATCTTGATTTACATGAAGCTGGACGTCTACGATTAAGTCAACTAAACTAATTAGAAGAATTAAGACATGAAGCATACGAAAATTCGTTAATCTATAAAGAAAGAACGAAGAAATGGCATGATAAAAGAATCAGAAGTTCAAAAGAATTTAAAGAAGGAGACAGAGTTCTTCTTTTCAATTCACGATTCAAACTATTTCCTGGAAAATTGAAATCAAGATGGTCTGGACCATTCATAGTCAAAAGAGTTTTCCCATACGGAACGATAGAATTAATAAATTCAAATGGGATTGAATTTAAAGTTAATGGTCACAGAGTTAAACATTACATACATGGTCCGATGGAAGTCGACAACGAAGTTAATCACAATTTTGACACCACAGCTAACTAAGTGTGGGGAGAATCAAGTCTTTAAAGGATAATATGTATTTCTGTTAGAGTTAGATTTTCTGTTTTCGTGTAGTTCTCGAAAATGGAACCCGAATGGTCTTTCCCTAGCAGACCCTAAAGAACTAGTCTTCTCCCCCCATTCTGAATTTTTATTTTTTTTAGGTTTTTACAAAATGAAGACTGCCTGTGAACTAAACCATGGTCTAATGCTACACGATTTGATCACTAAACGTAATAATGACATACTACCGAGTGAAATAGTATCAGTAATCAGAGAAAGAATGGACGGAGTTAGAAAAGAATCCAGATGCGAAGATAATAAGTTACAATTTGGTAAAGGAAAATCAAAATCCGCAGCGAAAAGAAGAGCACGACACCTAGAAAGATGTCACAAATGCGGAAAATGGTCACATGGAGGTAAATGTTCAAATAATCAAACCTATTCAAATACCGAATTTGTTACTTTATGCAGAGACGGACCGTTCATATGTTTAGAAGAAAAGACACTGAATGCTCGAGGTTACGCCTATGTAGCTATGGAAAACCAATTAAACCGACTATCTTATGAATGGGATAGATCATATAACTAAGAAATCTATTTCACAGGTATGTCTGTACAGTTTTTATTTTTATTTTTATTTTTAACCTTTTGATAATAAACGCTAATTTGTTCGCTAAAAAGTATTAAATTGGTATTGAATAAAATTAGGTTTGGCGACCGAAATTATTGATATCATTCAAAAATTTATTACATCACTGCGAAATTTAACGTTTATTCTTAAGGTATAAATATCTTTAATCAATCGACCCAAAATATTTCAAAAATTCGTCATGAGTTAAATTAGGTCTTGGAACCGAAATTACTTTACCGAAAAGAGGGGCGCATATTTTTGATAATATTTGATTGATTAAAGTGGGATAAAAAGTCAAAAAGATTTTTAATTTTATTTTTACCATGTTTTTAAAATTAATATTTAAATCTTAAATTAATATTGTAAACTTTGTAAAAACAATATTTTTAAAATTGTAAATATTTGAAAAATTAATATAAGTTTGGTGTGAATTTATAATATGAATTTTTAAATTAAGTTTGGTGTGAATTTTTAATATGAATTTTTTAATTTTATGCATTTCAAATTTTAAGTTTGGTGTGAATTTTTAATATTAATTTTGAATTTTATATTTAAATTGTGTGAATTTAAAAACAAAAATTTACTTTATCTCATTAAGTTAAAAATATGATTTTTAAAATTCGTCGTAAGTTGAAGACTAGGTTATTGAACCGAAATTGCTTTACCCGAGGGAGGGACGAGAGTTATTATTATCATTATTTTTAATCTTATTGAATTAAAGTATGCCAAAAACATTAAAAAAAAAAAAAAATAAACCCTAAAATCTTAGCTTTTAAAACAATCGCTACAAAAAGACAAATTTTAAAATTTTGTCGAGGGACGGACTAGGGCATCGTTCCGAAACGCCCTCATTCTTAAAAGAAACAAATTTTTAAAATTAATTAATATTTGTTTTATAAGTTAAAGGTTTTATAAAAAAAAAAAAATAGTATGTACATATTTGTTTGTAGTTTATCTTACAAGACAGGGTAAAACAACGCGTTTTCAAAGACTGGCATTAAGTTCAGCAAAAGCAAGTAATTTTGACGACAAGATGCAAAATATGTGTGAAATAACAAACAAGACGGAATAAACAAATGACGTGCACCATTTATCATTCAACAAACAAACAACAATATGTTTGAAACTTTGGTAAAATTTAATCACTTTTCTACGCTTATCACCCTCAATAATTTAAATTGTTACTGATTTCTTGCAAATGAGGGCATTGCAAGATCTTAAGTGTGGGAAGGGGTTAAATTCTTTCGGATTTTAAAATTTTTTTTACTTTATACACTTGGTTACCATTAAAAATACTAGTAAAGCAGTAGTTGTATTAGAATCTAGTGCTCTCTGATAATAAAGAACAGCCCTAGTCTTATATACTGACTACCCAATTCTAGTAAAAATTTTCAAAATTTTTAATTAAATGAACTCAAAATCATGTTTATACATATTTATGAACGATAAAACTAGGTTTTAACACCGAAATTATTGTTACCTCGGAAAGGACATAAATTGAGAAACAAACCAAAATGTTGAAATTCATTTAAAATGGAATAGAGGACGATAAAAAGGAAAATAAAAGCCAAGTGTGGAAAAATTTACCAAGTTATCTTAAACATATGTCACATATTTTTGTAACAAATAACTGAAAATACTTTTGCTTTGGACTAAACTAAACTGTTTTACCCGATGAAAGAAAAGAAGAGATGGATCTACACGATGAATCAATTCCATCATTAAAAGGAAGTAAAGTCTTCCGAAAAAGAAACGCGCTTCTTGATTTCGGTCATGAAGTTGTCGTCCAGACCAGCTGTAGGTTGACGAAAAATCTAGAAAAGTCATCACTAAAATCAGCAGGAAATCCACGGACCTCGGCATCAAACAGGGTCGCCAGGTGGTCAGATTTATCCTAACCATGAGAAGGATTTATCTCGTACAATGGGGGGGCATCGTGCAAATTAGCTTGATAAGACTAATGAATCAGATCCCCAGAAAGGATAATCTCCTTAAAGATTAAAAATCAGCTTTTAAGACTGATATTACTCAATCCTTGAGATTGACCTTAAAGATTGAGAATTCAAACTCATGAAATTCAATGATATCTAAACTCGAGCTTGAACGAGAAAATATTTTGATCAAAAATACAAACCGATTTGTTTTCTGAAAATCCATTTTCAATGCGTTCATTACCATTGAACGTAAAATCCTAGGAATTCACCTGGAATTCATTAGGTCACCTGAACAAAATCGGGTGTCAACCGTAAGAACGGTGGTTGCATAGCATGGTCGGAGACAGGACCTTGTGCCAGACCGAAAAATCATAGGATGATCTTTACTATTGCTCCTACCAAGGATAGTTCTAGCATCTGACATGTTAAAAGACCATAATCATCTGCATCTCACGGGACATTGCCTTAACAGTTTCTTGTTCATCGCTTTCCTTTACAACCGGACGGTAGTTTACCGAAAGGTAATATACGGAACAAGTAAACTGGATGTGTGCTTTCCGATACCGGGATAGCAGTAGATTACACGAACCTAAAAGTTTTAGCCAAAATATTGATCCACAAATATATTTTGCAACACCAATGATGGATCAAATCAGAAAACTTGTCTAGGGTAAAATCTAGCTTGAATTTTCAAAAGATCAAATGTTTTCATAAAGATCCAATTTCCTTAAGGATCTAAATTTTTATAGTCATGTGGGACTGTAAACCGCCTTTCAAATGTGCACTTTGCTTTGGAAACCGAAAGTAAATCGGCTATTTGATTGCAAGTGTCGTTGACCTAAACCCGAGGCAACTGTGGATGACACACCCACCTTTAACCATGGTTACATTGTTACTACCATTGTTCATACCGCCATATTGAAATCACTGATGTACAAAGTGTGAAGAATAAAGAAGTGATTCAAGTGTTTTTCAAGACTATATTGCTTGAGGACAAGCAACGCTTAAGTGTGGGAATATTGATAAGGCTAAAAATGAATACATATTTCATTGCATTATCCCCCAAGAAAGACAAGATTTTAGTTGCAATTGTTCCATTTTCAAGTAATATTCGTTTATATTAAATAAGTGCGAAGACAAAAGGCGAAAACGACGAATTGAAGACAGAAAGGTCCAAAAAGCTAAAAAGTACAAGATTCAATTAAAAAGGTTCAAATTATTGATAAAGAACGTCTAAAAATGACAAGAGTACAAGTTACAAAACGCAAAGTACACGATATAAAATTGTACGAAAGGACGTTCGAAAATCCGGAACCGGGACATGAGTCAACTCTCAACGCTCGACGCAACGGTGTAAAAATTACGAGTCAACTATGCACAAGAATAAAATATAATATTTAAATAATTCATAATAAGAATAATATTAAATAATAAAAAGTTGTTAATTGAGCATAGTTCAGGGGTCGTAAATGAAAATTCAATTTCAAAATTCGCCTATAAAAGGCAGTGTATTCGATCAATTTTAACGACACCTTTTTCTATCATATTTCTATTTATATATCGATCCATCTATCTATTATCAATATCAATTATCAATATCTATATTCTATATCTCTATCATAATGTTAACTTAATAAGATATAACAATAATCTTAATTTTAATTTTAAATTATGATAATAATAAGATTTATGATAGAGATCGTTTGAGTGTGTAAGTCGAAATTCTGTCCGTGTAACGCTACGCTATTTTTAATCATTGTAAGTTATGTTCAACCTTTTTACATTAATGTCTCGTAGCTAAGTTATTATTATGCTTATTTAAAACGAAGTAATCATGATGTTGGGCTAATTACTAAAATTGGGTAATTGGGCTTTGTACCATAATTGGGGTTTGGACAAAAGAACGACACTTGTGGAAATTAGACTATGGGCTATTAATGGGCTTTATATTTGTTTAACTAAATGATAGTTTGTTAATGTTAATATAAAGATTTACAATTGGGCGTCCCTATAAATTACCATATACACTCAATCGGACACGATGGGCGGGGTATTTATATGTACGAATAATCGTTCATCTAACCGGACACGGGAATGGATTAATAGCCACTAGAATAATTAAAACAGGGGTGAAATTATGTACAAGGACACTTGGTATAATTGATAACAAAATATTAAAGCTTTGGGTTACACTCAGTCGACATCCTGGTGTAATTACTAAACAAAGTATTAAAATCTTGTTACAGTTTAAGTCCCCAATTAGTTGGAATATTTAACTTCGGGTATAAGAATAATTTGACGAGGACACTCGCACTTTATATTTATAACTGATGGACTGTTATGGACAAAAACCAGACGGACATATTAAATAATCCAGGACAAAGGACAATTAACCCATGGGCATAAAACTAAAATCAACACGTCAAACATCATGATTACGGAAGTTTAAATAAGCATAATTCTTTTATTTCATATTTAATTTCCTTTATTTTATATTTAATTGCACTTCTAATATTCGTATTTTTTATTATTATTGTATTTAATTGCACTTTTAATTATCGTACTTTTTAATTATCGCAAGTTTATTTTATCGCACTTTTATTATTCGCAATTTCATTATCGTTATTTACTTTATGCTTTAATTTAAGTCTTGTATTTATTTTTAATATTTTACATTTGGTTTTAACTGCAACTAAAGTTTTAAAATCGACAAACCGGTCATTAAACGGTAAAAACCCCCCTTTATAATAATAATATTACTTATATATATATATATATATTTGTATTTTTACAATTATTGTGTGTAAAAAAAATATAGTGTTATACTTCACGAGCTCCCTGTGGAACGAACCGGACTTACTAAAAACTATACTATAATACGATTAGGTATACTGCCTATAAGTGTTGTAGCAAGGTTTAAGTATATCCACTCGATAAATAAATAAATAACTTGTGTAAAATTGTAGCATATTTAATAGTATTTCGCACTAAAAATAATACTAATTTGTATACACCCCCTACGACATCACAACCCATACTGTACGCATAGTCCTAGTGCTCAGACTGACTCAACATGTAAGCAAAAGTCAACTAGTCCAAGTAAGTCACAAAAGTCAACCAAAGTCAAACAAAAAGTCAAACTTGGCCAATGTGATAAACTAAAGTCAACCATATCAGTAGGTCATGAAATCTTAGTCAACATGTAAATTCTAAGTCAACTAACATGTTTTAGCTCACAGTTTGTCAAGTACGCGTTCACAGTTTATCGTATAGCATAAAATTCATGCACAACTTACAAACAACGAACATAATTCATAGCACATAAGTCATGGTAATATGGAAAACTCCATATCATAACTATACCCATAAACGTTTCCAAAAATTCTATCCAGGGCCTCATACGATGTCTGCAAGCCAGGTTTCAGATAAGGTCTAGTTAAGGTTTACCAAATCAGTTTATGCTCGCGCAACAGTTTTAGAAAAATTCTCATTTAATTTATAAAATAGCTATTAATGAACGGCCAATTGGAGGTGACTCTAGACACCTCATATTTTCAGTGTTAAAATAATCAAGGCATTTCATTTAACCATTTTGTACAGTTTATTCCCTAAAGTCAGACCTTCTGTTTTGGACAACATTCAGACATGTCATTTGGTGATGCATATAACACATAGCAAACAATATTTCCAGAAGCTATCATACAAATGCAATATGTTTAGGAACATCTAAATAACGATAATTCAGAAGATAAAAGTCTCAAGTAATTTCTAGTTCATGTGAGGTCATTTAGAGTGTATATAAAGACAGTTTCTGAGCAATACAAGTCACCAATATTCGTTTAATCATACCGAGAGCTATACATAACCTTTAACATGATTCTTATGCCTAACTTGAGTGATTTTTAACAAGGAATCTAATGGTTAGCATGACAATAACTCATTCACAAAGCATAAACATCGGAAAATTCGTATTGCATGCAAAACCCTAGCAAAACTTCAATTAAGCATAAGTTACGCATACAGTAATGAAAATACGCAAATCCAAAGTCCAAATTTATTAATTTTTTGAGATATATCCATCTAGATACCATATATTAATAGTAAATAAACTCATCTCATCAGATTCATAGCAAACCAATTCGTGATTCAAACAAAATACATCAATCGCGCAAAATAACGACTAACAACATATGCAATCACAATCAATTGAGCACTAGACCCTTGTACACTATATAATTGATCGACAACTTATAGGGTGGATGGGGTTAGGGTGGAAGGAATTATGATTAAAAGGCTTTATATACTTATTTCCTTAATTAGGTTAGGGCTTAAATCACTAGTTTATCACACATGGGCTTAAATTAATCACATAAATGGGTGGGGTGATAGGAATTCAGCCAAACAGTCCAAAAGGGAGTCCATGGGCTCACAAATGTTTCTAGACAAGTTTTCTAAGTGTACCCATTAAGTGTCGTTAGCCGAAAACGCAAACCGGATCGATAAACGTTAATTTCTCTAGTTTTTAATCTATATAAATTATAATAAATTGAAAGTATTTTTAAAACATAATAATTATATAATATAATTATTAAAAATAAATTACATTATGCTTTGTCTTGCTAGTACGCTAAGTGTGGTTCGTTTCTAGTTGCCGTTAACCGTACCGAGTTCCCGGAACGTTAATCGGTCGTTAAAATGCATCCCACCAAGTTTAATTCATTAAATATATAATAAATTAAATATGTTTTTCTTAAAGTTAATATTTATTAAAAATAATTATTTTATCAAAAATTGAACGTTTCGCAGTCTCATGGGACCTCTGTTGCAGTTTTCAAAATCGTATCTTTTTCTCAGTGTTTCAAAACATGAAATAGGTTTTCTGGCTAATATAATCATATATTAAATATCGTAGTTCATCATGAACTCAAGTACGCATTTAATTAGATCAAATACACAAAATTCAAGTAAGTTCCGTTAAATAACTTAACGGACAGTTAACGAAGCTTAACAGAAATAGCAGGGTTGTTACACGGCCATTGTTATCATATATGGGTTTAGGTCGTTCTTCTCGGGTGAAAACTTCGGATGTGCTTGTGTGTGTGTGTGTGTGTGTGTGTGTGTATATATGTTTATTGATTCAATTAGGTGTTTAATTTGACGCCAAATTGAGAGAGCGAATTTGAACGGAGATAGTAACGACAGTACTAGGGCCCTGCAACCTATGACAGTAACGATGACAGATTTTCAGGCAGGAAAGAAGCTCACCTATTATTCCCTCGATGTGTTTGTTAACTTGTGTTTGTTACTCAAAAAGTGTTTGTTACTCAAAAAGTGTTTGTTACTTTGTATTACTATTAACAAATTTTTGGAAAAAATGTGTTTGTTACTCAAAAATGTGTTAATTTGTATTTTGAATTCTTGTAATGAAGATGGAGGGTTTGTAAAAATGAAAATGATATGGAAATAAAAAATGATATGGAAATAAAAAATATATAAAAAATGATACCATTAAAGACAACTCAACACCAAGTTGGATTTCAAGTCATCACCTTTTTCAATTGCAGGTTAAAAAAAGTTTCATAGTTTATATGAATACGCTATTTGTTTATGTACTACAATAGTATTATTTTCGGTATATAACCTACAATTGAACAAAAGTGAAGGCATAAGACCTATTTATAGCTTAAATTACCACCTACATCAATTGTAAAATTTAAATCAATGGTTTAATTGAAGTGAGACAAATATGATATCATAAATTAAATTAATGGTTAAAATTCAAAGTTATAAGCTAATCTAAAGGTTAATATTTGATTTTTTTAAACAAAAGATGACTTTATTTAAGTCTTACTTTCATATATTGAAGAGAAGATATGAATATAATAAACATGTGAAGTTTATTTTTTCATGTCGAATATTTTTATTTAAATATATGCAGTTCAACCGGATTGGCTAGTGACTGCTTTCAATTCTTCCTCTAACATCTCAATGTATGCTACAAGAGTAGCTTGAATTAATACTTATAGTGAAAACATCAAGATGTCAACTACTGAGCTGATTAAACATGATGGATATAAGAGCATTGGATGTCGTGGTGGTCAGTTTTCAGTGTCTTTTAGTGTTTTCCTGATGAATATCTACTTATTCGATACGAATTAAACAAACTACAATTTATACGATGAACCACTGTGTTTCCTCCTCCGGATCCAGTTCTTCCAACGCCATCTCTCGACAGATCTTCTTCGTTTTCTTATCCATTGCTTTCATGTCTTTATCACTCAAGTTATATGTATCTACTGCCAAAATCCTTAACTGTGATTTCATTTTCATTTGATTATAGTAACTTTTCTGTGTGAAACAAACTTCTTCAAAGTTTTATTTCAAACATAAATGCAAAGACTCTCGAGTTTGATTCCGCGAAATCATTTGACTTTTTCCTTGATTCCCTTAGCTTGTCGAGGCTCTTGAGTTCCTTGATTTTCTTAGTTTTTTGGGTGGACGGGGCTAAAGATCATCACCTAAAAGCTCCTCGTTTGGGTTTCTTTGACTTTCTTCATCTCCGTTCAAGTCAAACGCATCAGGTTCACCACTATTTATGTCTTCAAGCACGTGTTCACGTCGGGTGTTTTGCCTACCAACAACAACTGGTTCGGGATGTAGCAACTTTGGCCTGTTCATCAAAAAGCTCCAAGCCATATAACTTGGAAAAACCTCTCCAACCTCGATACGAAATTGTTCGTCACACCATCATTGGAAAAGTTGATCATTTTCTCCACTTCGCCATTCTTTTTTCAAATGGTGATATATAGCGTTATAGTTGTTGCAATCAACTTTGTCCACTTCGACGACAGCGCATCTTTTGTACGTTCAAATGGTGTTCTCCGTTTATTGTATTCGTCTACAATCAAGTGCCATAATGTTATTCTTGTACAATTGTGAATCGTATTATGTGATGACCCGGAAATTTCTGACCAAATTTAAACTTAATCTTTATATGTTTCCGACACGATAAGCAAAGTCTGTAATATTGATTCTCAAAATTTTTGAACTAATGTTATATATTTAGTTAACCTTTGACTATTGACCGACGATTCACGAACATATATATATATATATATATATATATATATATATATATATATACAATAAGTTGTAATATTAAGTATTCATAAATAACTTGCAATGCGTATTTAAAAACTGATTTATTTATATTAAATAAAGATATATACATATATATAATTTCAAGTTATTTAGTAAACGATAGTAATATTTGTTTATTGATTCGATTGATATTTAGATAAGTTAACTAAAACGTTTAAGATGAACAAGTAAAACACTATTTGTTACAGTAAAACACTATTTACTACAGTAAAAACGACTTTGCTACAGTAAAACACTATTTGCTAAAGTAAAAAATGACTTTGCTACAATAAATACTATTTGCTACAGTAAACACTATTTGCTATAGTAAACACTATTTGCTACAGTAACACTATTTGCTACAGTGAATAATATGTAGACAAACAAGAAAACAAAACATATTGGGTGCGTACCAGCTGGCCATGCGATCGCATGGCAAATGGGCATGAAACCCATGCGATCGCATGGGGATCAATCTCAGCAAACATCTATAAAGCTCGCACATTTATGCTTCGACACACACACACACACATAAATTACTCTGTATTATATTTATATTTATATTTATATTATTATTATTATTATTATTATTATTATTAAGATTAATATTATTATTAATCTTATTATTATTATGAGTAGTATTAATATTATTATTATTATAATACATAAAATACTACAACAAAGTACATCTCAAATGATTTCAAACCGAGTTTTCAAATGAGTCAAAGCTAAGGAAACTATGGGTTATATCTATGGAGGTTATGGGTAATGTTCATGGGTATTGTTCGCAAGTCAAACCTAGTATTTATCATCTCCGTTGCGTCTACGTACTTTCTTACAATATTGAATCACAATATTGATACATGAGCATTCATATCTTATCTTTTATACATTAATAGTGTATCCAGGTCTAGTGCTCGAGTATATATGTTTACACATGCTTGTATGCTTTAATTTTGTCGTTAGATATTTTATGATGATTCATGAATTTGATACATATGCTACTGATATAAAGTATATGATATGCATGTAGTTGAAAAGCTATCGAAAAATTAATAATTTTTCATTTAGAAATCGCGGGATTTCGATGAACGGATTAAAAGATATGGTCAACTGAATTATGTTTGACGTTAATTGAAATTGTGTTTAAAACTGTAAACTAATATTTAAACAACTTGTCTATGAGATTGATAAATTGGATTTTTAGATATTACTAATCGAATAAATGAATTTCTATATAAGGCACGTCTCGTTTTGTTGAACAATTGTCAAAGTTGACCGTTTTATCATGTTTTAAAGCTTTATAAACACTATAATCTGATTCTACAAGTATTGGAAAAACTATGTGAAATAATAAAATATTTTCGATTGCCATGATAATTCAAATATAATACAACTCCTGAAATAAGTAATATTTTGAGTTTCATAAACTATAAATTCGTTCAATTATCAAGACTTATACTATGTTAATAAACATGTATAGATTTAAAGATCATATTGGGTCAGGTTGACTTTTGAGATGACTTTTGTTAACTTTTGCATGTCGATCTCGAGCATTAGAATTGTGATACACTATGACCTGACCTACCTTGTTAGACATGTATTGACCAACATATGTTCTCTAGGTTGAGATCTACGGTTATTTTGCATTTCAAGTTTCGGTCACATTTCAGTGAATGACCTTATGTGCTGCTAAGGTGAGTTAATAGATTCCTTTTTAATTGCTTTTGCAAATATTTTTGGGCTGAGAATACATGCAATTTATTTTAAACGTAATGGATACAAGTACATACTAAATTCTACACTGAGTTTGAACCGAAAATCCCTTAGCTTTGGTAACTAGTAACTGCAAGTTATAAGAACTGGTGGGCGTGAATAGTTGTATATGGATCCATAGGGCTTGACATCCCCGTCTGTTCCAGGTATAAAAACCCTAGCCTGAACTATAAAACAGACATATGCTATTTGAGTTTAGTACACGTTGGATTGCGTGTATTGTACATGTTGGTTGCATGTATGTTAAAACAGGGGTACTTATTATAACGTTAAAGTTTAGTTACCAGGGTGCTCAATTTCGTAGAATATTTTGATAAACGTTTCTGGATGAAACAACTGAAATCTTGTGATCCACCTTTATATACAGATTATGCGCAACATTAAAACTATGAACTCACCAACCTTTGTGTTGACACTTTTAAGCATGTTTATTGTCATGTTCCTAGAAGTCTTCCGATGTTTGCTTATACGTTATACAAGCTATGTGCATGGAGTCATACATGCTTTATTCGAGAAAACTTTGCATTCACAAAATCATCACCATGTATCTTATTTTGACTGCATTGTCAACAGATGTAGTATTGTAAACTATTATTTACGGTGATTGTCTATATGTAGAAATCATCAAATGTCAAAGACCTTGGAATTTGATATTCATTTATGGTGTGCCTTTTCAGAAGAATGCAATGTTTATAAAACGTATCATATAGAGGTCAAAACCTCACTATGAAATTAATAAATGATGTATTCGTCCAAATAGATTTGGACGGGTCATCACAGTTGGCATCTGAGCTTGAGGTCATAGGGAACCAGAATTTGCATTAGTGTGTTTAACTGGTAATTATTAGGATGCATTAGTGAGTCTGGACTATGACCGTATCTATTTTTAGCGAGTTTTACTTATCATTTCTTGTCAAAAATTACATGCTTATCATTCTTAAGTCTAGACATGTTTCCTGCATTTATTGCATACATAGTGTACAGACGAATTCATATCTTAGCATATCTATTACTGTAAACTTTGCTTGACATCTTCCGAAAATTCCTCCGTTATTTATGAAATTTTGGTATTATATATAGATATGTAAATTATGTATTGAAGAGTACCAATCTAAATTCTATAATCTATTTCATATCAAAAATCATCTCTCTAATTATACAAGATGGATGCCGTATCTAGTTCAAATTACTTAAACTCCGACAGCTATTCCGATATGGATATTCACCTGAACTCCGAAGACAGTGTAACCGGAATGGATCAACCAATCAGCCATCACCTATTCTGGATGAATTGGGGATGGGTTTGTAGCCTACTTAGTCATTAGAGACAAGAAGAAGGTGATCCCTTCCATCCACCACATTCCCCTCTTGGCGAAGAACCTGAAGCACTTACCGACGAACCTGTTCGTAATACCATTTTCTCTCTCATCTCTAGAGTATCTCGTCATGATTATATACTATCTCAAATTCTGGATCTTATTCATCCGCTCGTCCGAACCGCCAATCATCCCGGTGTAGTAGAAGAAGTCAACGAGCTTCGTGCTCGGGTAGTGGCTTTGGAGAATATGGTGCAAGGTTTACAAGCACCAGCAGCATCACCGGCTTCAACAGTACCACTATCATCAACACCAACAGTATCATTACCACCACCAACAACAACCTCCGCATCCCACACCTCAACATCACAATCTGTACCTCGAACATCAACATCATACGCACCATAGATACCAAGGAATACCATTAACAACAAATGATGAAGTATTGATTCATAACTTCATCGAAGAAATATTCTGCAGAGAATATGTAGTTTCTAAAAGTTTTAGAGATTACTTATTCTAGTTCTAATTGTAAACCAGATGAGTAAGCGAATAGAAATGATGAAATAAAACCCTGATCGAAATGGTGCACGATTTACAAGCTAGATCTGTTTTACCAGCAGCATCAATAGTACCGTCAGCATCACCAGCACCGTCAGTACCGTCAGCGTCATCAGCATCTACAACATCACAAGCTCTGCCAGATCCATAATCACCGTAAACATCATCACTAATCAACAACGCGTATATCGTATCAACGAGTTATGAAGTATTAACTCATTCCCTCTGAAGAAATTATATGTATATTTTATATATATATATATATATATATATATATATATATATATATATATATATATATATATATATATATATATATATATATATATATATATATATATATATTTTGAGAGCAAAATAAATCTTTTCGTACTAAGCTATTACGTATGAATCTTAACTACTCGGTTAGTTCATGTTATTAATATGCTATGATGTACATCCTTCGTTAATGACTTAACAATCGTTAACTATAATCTCTGCTTCAACTTAATAGATTCCATTTCATAATTTTTCAAGTGTATTATTCAAATACATGTTTGATTTTACATTTTCATTTTCGATGTACTTGAAACTTTCCAGAAAACACCATTCGTACCTTGCGAAGTTAGCAAGAGTTCCATAAACACCAACATGATTCACTGGGGAAATATCAATAAAATTGAATAACGAAGTATTGATTACATTAGTGAAATACTCCGCGAAGATTATGAAATCTTTAATGTTTTAGAGATTATTCATTTATAATCCAGCCGAAAATCAAATGAGCTTAATATTATATTAACTCATTAAATCTGTATTACATCTGAAGAAAATATACATATATATATATATATATATATATATATATATATATATATATATATATATTTTATAAAGACTGTAATAAAATTCTCTGGTACAAAATATTACTTGTGAAACTTTTAACGGGTAGGTAATACCCGAAAGATATATAAATTCATAATTGATATGTTACATTGTTCGATTCTGATTCAACAAATCATCTACTATACTCACTACTTTCACAACGATATACATTCTTTCCTAGAAATCAAAACAACCATTTGCATCCAAATTTGATTACATATTCTGATTTTGAAAAATCAGAACCAAGCCAAGATTTAACAGAAAACATCACTCTTAGATTCTTACATCTTTCAAATGCCATACTTTGAATTCAAAACTGTACTAGAACATCATATGTATACATATAACATTCATCTCTTAGAATTATGAGCTTTCATTCTGAAAATCTAAAAAGCAACCAGTCTACGAATCAATACTCTGAATTTTGAAAAAGCTGATGAAGCAGCAAAAAAAAACTATAAACGACCTTAACAGTCAAAAGTTTGACGATAAAGAATAGCGTGTTGGCAAAGCTCAGAAAAAGAGAAAATTTGTTACTGAAGAACAAATTGAGCAAACCATGAAGGAGGCTGTGGACAAATCACAAAGACTAAACCTGCCTTCAAAGAATCCAAATGATTCAGTATCTGCTGAAGTTATTAACGAATACCTTGTTCCTGACTCTAAACCTTTACGAACAAATCTTCTTCATCATCCACCGATATTAGAAATTCTAAGATATCATCGTATCTTTCATTATAAATATCCTCGATATTTCTGAAGATATTTTCATAACTATTCTTATCTGAAATCATTTATCTCTTCGCGATATCTGCGTTACATCATAAAGGAAACTATTTTAGTTTCTAAATTCTGAAAAATTCGAATTTAAAATATGAATGTTTTGAAGTAGTGTTGGGAACTGAAGCATGAGTTAGTATAATATAATGACACTTGATCAACGTGATTATATTACAGTAAGTCATGCTGAGTTTCTAATGGAACGTGATGATTCACAGATCATAACGTCATCATGTGCCATGTTACACGACTCATACACTCTATCTAATATATAAACATATCAAGAACACAATTTCTTGATAGTTCTATCTTTTCTTTTGAATTCTGGTAATTTAACCAATCAAGATCGTGCTATCACAATCTCTCTCTTAGAACATTAGTTATGTTCATTCAAAACTCCATACCTACGAATTATGGACCATTATTCGCTTGACTTGAAGTCGGGAAGAATAAAACAAAAGCGTGAAGCTCCAAAATAGAAATGGGAGTATAAATCACAGCAAATAAGAGAGAACATTAACTGTAGATGTCAATGATTATAGAAAGACAGAAGCAGGGACATCAAAATATAAGGGGAGATATAGAACCCAACAACAACCCAGAAATTACAAACCGTGTATATCGATGCGTATAGCAATATAAAGACACGGGAGAACTAAAAACACTATAAAACCAAGAGTATAGTAGAAGTGAATAGATTTTTCTGGCGGCAAATGAAAAAGAAGAATGAAAGATATGAAAGTTAGGAGTATATCAAGAATCAGAACTGGATGGAGCATATTGACGAATGCTTTAAAATATGAATTGAGGGAGAAATAATAGAAAGTGTGTGCTGTGGAAATAAGGAAACGAATGGAGTAGATTTATAGTAAAATATTCGACAGAGCAATCGAAACAGATTATTGCATTTAACTAAAGAAGATCCTAATTTCCTTAACTACCGAAGAATCAAATCTTATTACGAAGATTTTCCTCTAAATCCCTTGAAATCTGGAAATCCACCGTGACTACGTCCAAAGTTAAATTTCTATCTCAACCTTTTGTGACAGCTTCACTCGTACGCTTCACATAATCGAATCATTTTATCTATATTAGTCAATAATGATAAAACTCTATTTATCCACTCATATTTGTCATAAAAACATTTTTATTGTTAGCCATGACGACCTCACTCAAATTTCGAGACGAAATTTATTTAACGGGTAGGTACTGTGACGACCCGAAAATTTCCGACCAAATTTAAACTTAATATTTATATGTTTCTGACACGATAAGCAAAGTCTGTAATATTGATTCTCAAAATTTTTGAACAAATGTTATATATTCAGTTAACCTTTGACTATTGACCGACGATTCACGAATATATATATATATATATATATATATATATATATATATATATATATATATATATATATATATATATATATATATATATATATATATATATATAATAAGTTGGAATATTAAGTATTCATAAATAACTTGCAATGTGTATTTAAAAACTGATTTATGTATATTAAATAAAGATATATACATATATATAATTTCAAGTTATTTAGTAAACGATAGTAACATTCGTTTATTGATTCGATTGATAATTAGATAAGTTAACTAAAACGTTTAAGATGAACAAGTAAAACACTATTTGTTACAGTAAAACACTATTTGCTAAAGTAAAAACGACTTTGCTACAGTAAAACACTATTTGCTACAGTAAAAATGACTTTACTACAGTAAATACTATTTGCTACAGTAAACACTATTTGCTACAGTAACACTATTTGATACGGTAAACACTATTTGCTACAGTGAATAATATGTCGACAAACAAGAAAACAAAACATATTGGGTGCGTACCAGCTGGCCATGCGATCGCATGACAAATGGGCATGAAACCCATGCGATCGCATGGGGATCAATCTCAGCAAACATCTATAAAGCTCGCACATTTCTTCTTCGACACACACACAAACATAAATTACTATGTATTATATTTATATTTATATTATTATTATTATTATTATTATTATTATTATTATTATTAAGATTAATATTATTATTAATCTTATTATTATTATCAGTAGTATTAATATTATTATTATTATTATACATAAAATACTACGACGAAGTACTGCTCAAATGATTTCGAACCGAGTTTTCAAATGAGTCAAAGCTAAGGAAATTATGGGTTATAGCTATGGAGGTTATGGGTAATGTTCATGGGTATTGTTCGCAAGTCAAACCTAGTGTTTATCATCTCTGTTGCAATATTGAATCATAATATTGGTACATGAGCATTCATATCTTATCTTTTATATATTAATAGTGTATCCAGATCTAGTGCTCGAGTATATATGTTTATACATGCTTGTATGCTTTAATTTTGTCGTTAGATAGTTTATGATGAATCACGAATTTGATACATATGCTACTGATATAAAGTATATGATATGCATGTCGTTGGAAAGCTATCGAAAAATTAATAACTTTTCATTTAGAAATCGTGTGATTTCGATGAACGGATTAAAAGATATGGTCAACTGAATTATGTTTGACGTTAATTGAAATTGTGTTTGAAACTGTAAACTAATATTTAAACAACTTGTCTATGAGATTGATAAATTGGATTTTTAGATATTACTAATCGAATAAATGAATTTCTATATAAGGCACGTCTTGTTTTGTTGAACAATTGTCAAAGTTGACCGTTTTATCATGTTTTAAAGCTTTATAAACACTATAATCTGATTCTACAAGTATTGGAAAAACTATGTGAAATAATAAAATATTTTCGATTGCCATGATAATTCAAATATAATATAACTCCTGAAGTAAGTAATATTTTGAGTTTGATAAACTATAAATTCGTTCAATTATCAAGACTTATACTATGTTAATAAACATGTATAGATTTAAAGATCATATTAGGCCAGGTTGACTTTTGAGATGACTTTTGTTAACTTTTGCATGTCGGTCTCGAGCATTAGGATTGTGATACACTATGACCTGACCTAGCTTGCTAGACATGTATTGACCAACATATGTTCTCTAGGTTGAGATCTACGGTTATTTTGCATTTCAAGTTTCGGTCACATTTCGGTGAATGACCTTATGTGCTGCTAAGGTGAGTTTATAGATTCCTTTTTAATTGCTTTTGCAATCTATATTTTTGGGCTGAGAATACATGCACTTTATTTTAAACGCAATGGATACAAGTACATACTAAATTCTACACTGAGTTTGAACCTAAAATCTCTTAGCTTTGGTAACTAGTAACTGCCAGTTATAAGAACTGGTGGGCGTGAATAGTTGTATATGGATCCATAGGGCTTGACATCCCCGTCTGTTCCAGGTATAGAAACCCTAGCCTGAACTATAAAACAGACGTATGCTATTTGAGTTTAGTACACGTTGGATTGCGTGTATTGTACATGTTGGTTGCATGTATGTTAAAACAGAGGTACTTATTATAACGTTAAAGTTCAGTTGCTAGGGTGCTCAATTTCGTAGAATATTTTGATAAACGTTTCTGGATGAAACAACTGAAATCTTGTGATCCACCTTTATATACAGATTATGCGCAACATTAAAACTATGAACTCACCAACCTTTGTGTTGACACTTTTAAGCATGTTTTTTCTCAGGTTCCTAGAAGTCTTCCGATGTTTGCTTATACGTTATACAAGCTATGTGCATGGAGTCATACATGCTTTATTCGAGAAAACTTTGCATTCACAAAATCATCACCATGTATCTTATTTTGACTGCATTGTCAACAGATGTAGTATTGTAATCTATTATTTACGGTGATTGTCTATATGTAGAAATCATCAAATGTCAAAGACCTTGGAATTTGATATTCATTTATGGTGTGTCTTTTCAAAAGAATGCAATGTTTATAAAACGTATCATATAGAGGTCAAAACCTCACTATGAAATCAATGAATGATGTATTCGTCCAAATGGATTTGGACGGGTCATCACATATTAGTAAATATATATAAATATTTATAATACGCATATTTTAAATATACACACACACACACACACACACACACACATATATATATATATATATATATATATATATATATATATATATATATATATATATATATATATATATATATATATATATATATATATATATATATAATAGGTATAATAAATATATTTATATATAATATAAATGTCACATATATTTTAAATGTATATAAATATATAAAATTATACCGCTTATTGCGTTTCCTCTACAAGAATCCTCCGACACATGTACCCAATACTTGGCCTAACGTAATTCATCCTTCGAAGTCAACAAGTTTTGGTTTCGGTTTCTCCATCTTCAACCATTTTTTTCTTTCCTTTATCTCGTCTTTTTTGCGGCGTCTTAGGTACCCCATATTTAATCGAAATTGGACCCGAATCAGCTCTTCCTTGATTGTGACTTTGTTGCCAAAGTAGAAATTCGTTATACTTATATTTGGCATCGTTGGAATTTTGGTTGTGTATGTGAAAACGCATCTGAGTTCACTTGAACCCAACTACTCGGATTTATCCAAATTCATTGATGGTCGTATGGATTAGCTGGGTTCAGCGGGTGGTTTGGATTGTTTTGATTGCTTGTTTGGATTCATTTTATAGTTTAAAATTTCAGTTTAGTTGAAGATTGAGAAAATGTTAAGAAACGGTGGATAAAATGTTAGAAATGAGTTAGTATTAACATTATGTTTTGGTTGATCTCCATCTGTGCAAACCAGCTTTATGTAATATTTTCTCGATTAAAGTTGGCAATGGTATTACACTATGTTTGGGTACAACAATCGGTTGAATGGTTCATCTCCTCGTGTTCTTTTTCCTCGTCGTTTTGCTCTTGAACTGGATAAGTCATATTCGTAGCGGATAGACACACGAGTGAAGGGTGGACTTGGAACTGGAGAAGATAGTTAAGGGACGGGGCTGAATCGCAGCAACTATCGGAGTTACAACCTAAAATTGATCCTATCATTTTTTCATCTTCCATTGATTCTTAGGTCTTTTCATCGCTTCCAAATGGCATTTTCACTGTTAATAGGTTTCGGAAATACTTTGATCAACCGACAAAGGGTTCTAGTCCTACGCATTGGTGTAAGGTTGTTCCACCTATCATTAATTTTTTTTCATGTGGCGTGCTCGTTGTAACAGGTTGCCAGATAAATGTAATTTGCTCGATAAAGGTGTGGTAGTCCCGAATTTGATGTGGTAATCCCGAATTTGATGTGAGATCGGCTCAAATGTTTGGTCTTATATTGGTTGGTGGATTGGCATCAATCTTTCCATTTGGCAATCGGTTGAAGATATGTGACAATGGATCTTGTCTGCTAGTCATAACTAGGTGAAAGTTTTTATCGTGGAAGCGGTTAGTTATTTATCGTGGAAGCGGTTAGTTATGCAACCCTTTAGACTCTTTGGCATTTCAGAAACGCAAGAACTTTTGACCCCTCAAAATTCAAGAAGTGTCACATTTTAGATACGATTGTCTTATCCTCTTTTGATGGTTTTCATCACGTTATAAGAAAGCTACTCTTTATTGAAATGTATGGTTACAAAATTCTCTTTTTTCTTTGTAATTTTCTATCTTCTTGCTAGCTTTTTATATATATTTTCAGCTATTCCAAAAAAGAAATGAGTTAGTATTTAAAAAAAGTAAACAAAAACTGAAAAAGGCCAAAATTCAAATCCAACGGTACAATATTTAATAATCGTGCCCCATTCAACGGTAACCCTCAACGTCGCCTTCCCAACTTTGAGCTCCGTGACGCCGAAGCGACGTAAGCCAGGTATCGAGTGACCGTTAGTCACAACTGATGCCGGTACCAATGCCGGAAGTGACCTTCGATACCCAATGCTTTAATAATATAAGCTAAAAAAGGATCAAGAAGATGAATATATAATGATGATAATAACTAAGAGTTGGGTTCATATCGTCTTTTCCTCGTATAATCTTAATCTTAAAATAATTAAATGTTAAGTAGTACTGTATAAATTTCTCATTTGAAGGCAAATATCGCGTGGTTGGATTTTAAAAGTTTGAGGATAAAGTAATTAAATTCTTTAGGGAACACTGGACCAACCACCATAACAAATACGGAGTAGTATACATGTTTTTCATTATATATTTTTTATTTAGTTTTCATGTGCTGCTGGTGCATTGTTTCTATTTCTATATCTATTGATTTCAACTTTATTCTTTCCTTGGATATATGATCCCATATATCAAAACTTTAAGAAAATGTTGTTGTCATAGTAAATTTAAAATTTAAGATATACATAAACACAAACGCACATGCCTAATATCATCCTTCTCATTACCGATACTACTCCCGCCGTCTATAATTTATTGTCCAGTATTCCATTTTAGAATATCTCAAGTTAATTATTCACTTCTATAAATAAAAAAGAATAAGAAGTTTAAGTTTTATTTGTGCCCTTAACTAGAACGGAGCTTGAATATTAAAATTGAGGAGGCCAAGCTCATCGGAGTGTGGTTATTCTCTTGGGAAATAAAGCATAACTTAAAATTATGCCATTATGATTCATGAAAATAGATATAACAAAACATGTGATAGGTGTTTATAGTTCAAATTGATATATAAAGACTTTGAAAAGTAAATAATGAACATTTATAGTGAGATAAATGGATTTATAGTGAGATAGATGGAGTAATAGATGTTCACTTAATTGTTACCAATCTTTTGTGATGAATGGAAGGACTTCATAGCTTTACTAACGCCGTTTAATTTGCCTCTCGAAAGTCATCTAGAATTGTGGTCATAAAGCTTCTTTTATCGGTGTTGATATATTTTGTTTGGCAGGAGAGAAATCGAAGGTTATTCAAGAAGGGTGTTAGATCAGTTGATCAAGTGTTCCAAGGCAACTACTCTACGGTTCAGCTTAAACTTATGTCCTTGAAGTGGGAGAGGTCGGCTTCAGTTCTTCGCATGAAAGAGGCTTGGAAAATTCATTAATTTTGTAGTTATATTTGCGGGGGCTTGTTTTTCCTAGGTTGTGCTTGTCTAGTTGTTTTGAGGGGCTATAGGGCTTGTCCTATAGCTGTTGTCTTGTAACGTGTTTATTTTTTATTAATATATTCACTGGGTGAAACTCATTTACCAAAAAAAGAATTTAAAACATGATAGTTGTGGATAAATATGATTTTTATTGTTAAAAAATTGTAATACTGGAGAGTTATAAGTTAAAACGGACATTTTAATTGAAATTGATAAAACTAGTGAAATGATCCTTGGAATCACGGGTTTGTTTAAAAGAAACAGTATAATTATATATTGTAGATATTAAGTAAATGTAAATGCTAAAATTATTTAGTTTACTGACCCGTGGGACCACATATTTCAACTAAGAAACTTGTTGTTGTTTACTTGGTCAGAATAAATGAACTACATTCATTTTCCAACCACATACCTCTAATTTTCATTACAACTACTATTTTCCTTGTCATAAATGGTACTAATTTAACATTAAAAGATGGATTGAAGATATCTGGTTCAACCTCGCAAAAATCATAATTATTTTTGAATTCTTCTATCGTATATATACTATATACCTTCATTTTAAATAGTCACAATATGATATGACGTATGTTACCGATTTTCAAATTTTTGTTGTTTAACAAACATACAATAATAAAACATTCAAGGTGTGATACATTTCATCATCAAACAAACATATAAAAGAGAATAATTCTTTTAAAAATCATATATACTATATACATTCATTTTAAATAGTCACAATATGATATGACGTATGTTACCGATTTTCAAATTCTTGTTGTTTAACTAACATACAATAATAAAACATTCAAGGTGTGATAAATTTCATCATCAAACAACGTATAAAAGAGAATAATTCTTTAAAAAAACCATTAACAATGACATGAATGTCTGTACCTGCTTTTTGAAAACAAAATGTTATTGAATAATATGGTGAAGATCGAGAAAATTAGTTGTAAAAGTTTGTACATATTGAGAAAAAGAGTTGTGATAATATATGGTGAAGATGCTCCGAGATATATATTTATAAATCAATAATACCATATTAAATATTAAATATTAAATGATATTTTATTAATATTTTTGCCTTCCAAATCGGCATTTGATGTGCAGCGGGGTGTATATATAATAGTATTATTTTTGGTGCGAAATACTATTAAATACGATACAATTTTACACAAGATATTTATTTATTTAGAGAATGGATATACTTAAACCTTGCTACAACACTTATAGGCAGTGTACCTAATCGTAAAGTAGTGTAGTTTTTAGTAAGTCCGGTTCGTTCCACAGGGAAATCTTTAAACAAAGCTTAACGCTATATTAGTTTACTTTTATAAAAATACAAATACATATATATAAGTAATATTATTATTATAAAGGGGGGTTTTTACCGTTTAATGACCGGTTTGTCGATTTTAAAACTTTAGTCGCAGTTAAAACCAAATGTAAAATAATAAATAAATACAAGACTTAATTTTAAGCGTAAAGTAAATAACGATAATGAAATTGCAATAAAAGTGCGATAAAATAAAATTGCGATAATTAAAAAGTACGATAATTAAAAGTGCGATTAAATAACAATAAATAAAAATGCGATAATTAGAAGTGCAATTAAATATAAAATAAAGGAAATTAAATATGAAATAAAAGAATTATGCTTATTTAAACTTCCGTAATCATGATGTTTGACGTGTTGATTTTAGTTTTATGCCCATGGGTTAATTGTCCTTTGTCCTGGATTATTTAATATGTCCGTCTGGTTTTTGTCCATAACAGTCCATCAGTCATAAATATAAAGTGCGAGTGTCCTCATCAAATTATTCTTATACCCGAAGTTAAATATTCCAACTAATTGGGGATTCGAATTGTAACAAGGTTTTAATACTTTGTTTAATGAATACACCAGGTTATCAACTGCGTGTAAACCAAGGTTTTACTACTTTGTTAGCAATTACACCAATTACCCTTGAATGTAATTTCACCCCTGTTTTAATTATTCTAGTGGCTATTAATCCATTCCCGTGTCCGGTTAAATGAACGATTATTCGTACATATAAATACCCCGCCCATCGTGTCCGATCGAGTGTATATGGTAATTTATAAGGACGCCCAATTGTAAATCTTTATATTAACATTAACAAACTATCATTTAGTTAAACAAATATAAAGCCTATTAATAGCCCATAGTCTAATTTCCACAAGTGTCGTTCTTTTGTCCAAACCCCAATTATGGTACAAAGCCCAATTACCCAATTTTAGTAATTAGCCCAACATCATGATTACTTCGGATTAAATAAGCATAATAATAACTTAGCTACGAGACATTAATGTAAAAAGGTTGAACATAACTTACAATGATTAAAAATAACGTAGCGTTACACGGACAGAATTTTGACTTACACCCTTACAACATTCGCTAACATACCCTTATTATTAGAATTATAATTAAAATTAAAATTAAAATATAAATTATATATATATATTTTACGTATATATGAGAGAAGAAGAAAAAGATGATGATTTGCGATCAGAATTCGGTTGCTTTTATAGGAAAAGTCGACTTTTGGGGCTCCGCGACTCGCGGCATTTTTGCCTTCAAACTCCGCGAGTCGCGGAGAATGAAATTACAGCTCAGTCCCTTGGAGTCTTTCTCTGCCGACGGTTTTTATTTATAAATATAATATATATATATAATTAATATAATTAATTATATATTATATTATATTTATATACATAGTTAACTTGTAATTTTTAGTCCGTTGCGTCGAGCGTTAAGAGTTGACTCTGGTCCCGGTTCCGGATTTTCGAACGTCCTTGCGTACAATTTAATATCTTGTACTTTGCGTTTTGAATCTTGTACTCTTGTAATTTCGAGACGTTTCTTATCAATAATTGGAACCTTTTTGATTGTCTTTTGTACTTTTGAGCTTTTTGGTCGTTTGCGTCTTCAATTCGTCGAATCTGTCTTTTGTCTTCACCTTTTATTATTTAAACGAATATCACTTGTAAATAGAACAATTGCAACTAAAAGCTTGTCTTTATTGAGGAATAATGCTATGAAATATATGTTCGTTTTTAGCATTATCAAATATCCCCACACTTGAACATTGCTTGTCCTCAAGCAATACATAACTTGAAATAAAATCACACTTCACTCGAATCACTTTTTTATTCTCACACTTTATACATCAGTGATTTTGATACAGCAGTATAAACAATGATAGTGACGATAGAACCATGGTTAAAGGTGGGTGTGTCATCCACAGTTGCCTCGGGTTTAGGTCAACGACACTTGCAATCAAATAGCCGATTTACTTTCGGTTTCCAAAGCAAAGTGCACATTTGAAAGGCGGTTTACAGTCCCACATGACTATGAAAATTTAGATCCGTTAGGAAATTGGATCTTTATGAAAACATTTGATCTTTTGAAAATTCAATCTAGCTTTTACCCTAGACAAGTTTTCCGGAATAACCCTTTACCGGTGTTTGCAAAATATTTTTGTGGGTTTGGTGGGTTTTAGATTTGAAAATTTTAGCTCAAAACTTGCGGTTTTGTGTCACCCACTTGCTAACCTTGTATTTGGAAAGCAACACGTCCAGTTTACTTGTTCCGTATATTACCTTTCGGTAAACTACCGTCCGGTTGTAAAGGAAAGCGTTGAACAAGCAACTGTTAAGGCAATGTCCCCTGACATGCTTTTAATTATGGTCTGTAACGTGTCGGATGCAATTACTATCCTTGGTAGGAGCAATAGTAAAGCTCACCCTTATAATTTTTCGGTATGGCACAAGGTCCTGTCTTTGACCATGCTATACAACCACCGTTCTTACGGTTGACACCCGATTTAGTTCAGGTGACCTAATGAATTCCAGGTGAATTCCTAGGATTTTACGTTCAATGGTAATGAACGCATTGAAAATGGGTTTTCAGAAAACAAATCGGTTTATAATTTTGATCAAAATATTTTCTCGTTCAAGCTCGAGTTTTGATATCATTGAATTCCATGAGTTTGAATTCTCAATCTTTAAGGTCAATCTCTAGGATTGAGTAATATCAGTCTTAAAAGCTGATTTTTAATCTTTAAGGAGATTATCCTTTCTGGGGATCTGATTCATTAGTCTTATCCAGCTAATTTGCATGGTGCCCCCCATTGTACGAGATAAATCCTTCTCATGGTTAGGATAAATCTGACCACTTGGCGACCCTGTTTAATGCTGAGGTCCGTGAATTTCCTGCTGATTTTAGTGATGACTTTTCTAGATTTTTCGTCAACCTACAGCTGGTCTGGACGACAACTTCATGACCTAAATCAAGAAGCGCGTGTCTTTTTCGGAAGACTTTACTTCCTTTTAATGATGGAATTGATTCATCGTGTAGATCCATCTCTTCTTTTCTTTCATCGGGTAAAAACAGTTTAGTTTAGTCTAAAGCAAAAGTATTTTCAGTTATTTGTTACAGATATATGTGACATATGTTTAAGATAACTTGGTAAATTTTCCCACACTTGGCTTTTATTTTCCTTTTTATCGTCCTCTATTCCATTTTAAATGAATTTTAACATTTTGGTTTGTTTCTCAATTTATGTCCTTTTTGAGGTAACAATAATTTTGGTGTTAAAACCTAGTTTTATCGTTCATAAATATGTATAAACATGATTTTTAGTTCATTTAATTGAAAATTTCGAAAAATTTTACTAGAATTGGGTAGTCAGTATATAAGACCAGGGCTGTTCTTTATTATCAGAGAGCACTAGATTCTAATACAACTACTGCTTTACTAGTATTTTTAATGGTAACCAAGTGTATAAAGTAAAAATTTTTAAAATCCGAAAGAATTTAACCCCTTCCCACACTTAAGATCTTGCAATGCCCTCATTTGCAAGAAATCAGTAACAATTTAAATTATTGAGGGTGATTTGTGTGAAAATGATTAAATTTTTACCAAAGTTTCCAAATATATTGGCGTTTGTTTGCTGAATGATAAATGGTGCACATCATTTGTTCATTCCGTCTTGTTGTTATTTCACATATATTTTGCATCTTGTCGTCAAAATTAGTTGCTTTTGCTGAACTTAATGCCAGTCTTTGAAAATGCGTTGTTTTACCCTGTTGTGTACATAAGATAAACTGCAAATATATATACATATTTTTGAAGTTTGGTATATTACCCCACATTCAAAAAATTATTAAAATCTAAGAATAAAAGTTAGATAATTATAAAAATGATTACAATATTAACAAAAGTATTAAACGTATCAATAATTACAAATTACAAAATAAAATAAAAATAATAAGTAAACTAAGGATGATATTGGTACCAATAGGGGTTCCAGGCATAACCATAGGTGCTATAGAATGCTTCGGCAGGGTCATACGTAGGATACGGTGGCTACATCTCTATAGACCAGGGAGGGAAGATGGGTTTCGGTGTAGGAATATAGTTTCTACCTATATGTTGGCAATGAGCTATGATTTGGTTCTGATGAACTTGCCAATCTTCAAATGCTCTCTGTCTAACATTTTCGTATTCCTGAGAAGCTATAAACCTTTGCATTTCTTGCATCTCATTCCCCCTCCTACATTACCTTGCTGTTGGTTTCTCTCCACCTGTGGATGTCTACCATGGTATCGTACTGCGGCGTTATTTCGCCTCTTCAAAACTTTCGCACCATGGTATACATTTAAACCTATAGTATCGCGGGGTTCTGGTTCTTCTACTAATAATCCCCCCCGACTTATATCCACACCGAGATATTCACCAATCAAAGTAATAAAAATACCACCTCCTATTATGCTATGCGGTCGCATCCCCCGAACCATAGCTGATAAATAATAACCCACACAATATGGTATACTTACAGCGCTTTGTGGGTCTCGAATACACATATGGTAAAACAAATCCTGTTCATTTACTTTTTCCTTGTTCTTACCCCTTTGTGTAATCGAATTAGCTAAAAACCTATGTATCACTCTTAATTCGGCTCTATCTATATCCAAATAAGAGTAATTTCCCCCTTTAAAACGGTGATGGCTTGTCATTTGACTCCACACACCGTGTGTATCAAAATTTTCATCTATCTTTCTACCGTTTAGTATCAACCCTCTACAATCGGCAGATGCTAACTCCTCAGGCGTATATATACGTAAAGCCTGAGCCATGTCCAGTAAAGACATGTGGCGCATCGAACCGCCTAACAAAAATCTAATAAAAGAACGATCGGTTAAACTAGCTACCCGATCATTCAACTCTATACTACATAACAATTCTTCACACCATACTTTATATACAGGTCTACGCATGGTGAATAAACGTACCCAGTCATTAAAAGAAGAATTACCATACCTCTGTACAAGTAATTCCCTAATTGGCCCGGCCAATTCTACAGCTTCTAAGGGTCCCCATTCTATGACCCTCGGTACCTCAACAACCTTAGAATGAAGAGTATGCAAACCCCTTTGATATTTTGGATAATCTATCCAAAGTCTGTCAAATCTCAGGTTCGGGTGCAATTCTTCCAAGTGTATATCAGAAAAGGTCATGACTGGATGAGGTATATCCTGCTTGTAGTAGTTATCCACTTCCTGTTGTTCCAAATTCTCAGCAGGAGCATTGTGGGCTTGGGATGAAGATTCACCCCTTTCAGTCTGCAAAACACATCAAACACAAATTTTGTGCATACAAATATGCATTAGTGTCAGCAAAATCATCAATCAAAATAATTACAATGACATTATCAATTTATATCAAACTTAAGCTTATTTTCATATTTTCATCAAATCTACACTTTTTTAAATAAGCATATACGAAAATGTTCGCCAAGTTCATAAGCATTCAACTCAAACAACATGTCAAAATAATCATTACTAGCAATCAAACAAGTCTCAAATGGCATTATCTTTCAAAAATCAAGTTCATGAATTTTTAGACTTGAAAAAGTCCACTTTAATTCTCAAAATCATGTTTAGGCTCAAAGTTTGGATCATTTAACTACCTAGACATGTTA
Source organism: Rutidosis leptorrhynchoides (assembly GCF_046630445.1). Classification (NCBI taxonomy): domain Eukaryota; kingdom Viridiplantae; phylum Streptophyta; class Magnoliopsida; order Asterales; family Asteraceae; genus Rutidosis; species Rutidosis leptorrhynchoides. The sequence goes on along the minus strand of NC_092338.1, from coordinate 345,760,684 downwards.
CACTACTTATTTTAGCAACAATTCATGACAAAAATCGGCCATAACCTGTTTATATCAAAAAGCCCCAAATTGCTCAAGAACACAAACCCTAGATTATTTAAAATTTGAAGTTTAAGGCTTCTAATCATGTTAAACAGCATCAATCTAGGTTATACAAGCATAATACATAAACAATTTAAGCATAATTACACTAAAAAGCATCAAAATCAAATTGGGGAAAAAATTGCTCAAGAACACCAAATTTCGGATTAAATGGTGTTTAGGTGTAGAAATTTACCGTTTTTCTTGAGTAATTCTTAGATAGCATCCTTCTCAACATGATTTTAGCAAAAGATTTGGTGATTAACGGTTAAAAATTGTGATTTTGGGGGTTTTTTCGTGTTTTTGCGGAGTGTTTTTCGCAGTTATTTTGCTGTTGTGGGGAGTGAACTGATCAGTTTCAGCTCTTATTTTTTTTTTCTGTAATCCGGTCCTCCCGCGACTCGCGGCGAATTGCACTTCAAACTCCGCGAGTCGCGGAGTTTGCTATTTTTTTTTTTTTATAATCATTAACTTATGAAACAATTAAGTACTTAATTTTAAAATTTTGTTTCCTTTGTTATTTAGGACGAGGTCGTTTCGGATCGATGTCCTAGTCCGTCCCTCGACAAAATTTTAAAATTTGTCTTTTTTGTAGCGATTGTTTTAAAAGCTAAGATTTTTGGGTTTTTTCAATGTTTTTGGCATACTTTAATTCAATAAGATTAAAAATAATGATAATAAAAGTTCTCGTCCCTCTCTCGGGTAAAGCAATTTCGGTTCAAAGACCTAGTCTTCAACTTACGACGAATTTTAAAAATCATATTCTTAACTTAATGAGATAAAGTAAATTTTTGTTTTTAAATTCACACAACTTAAATATAAAATTCACACCAAACTTAAAATTGAAATGCATAAAATTAAAAATTTATATTTTAAAAATTCACACCAAACTTAATTTAAAAATTTATAAATTCATATCAAACTTATATTAATTTTTCAAATATTTACAATTTTAAATATATTGTTTTTACAAAGTTTACAATATTAATTTAAGATTTAAATATTAATTTTAAAAACATGGTAAAAATAAATTTAAAAATCTTTTTGTCTTTTTATCCCACTTTAATCAATCAAATATTATCAAAAATATGCGCCCCTCTTTTCGGTAAAGTAATTTCGGTTCCAAGACCTAATTTAACTCATGACGAATTTTTGAAATATTTTGGGTTGATTGTTTAAAGATATTTATACCTTAAGAATAAACGTTAAATTTCGCAGTGATGTAATAAATTTTTGAATGATATCAATAATTTCGGTCGCCAAACCTAATTTTATTTAATACCAATTTAATACTTTTTAGCGAACAAATTAGCGTTTATTATCAAAAGGTTAAAAATAAAAATAAAAATAAAAACTGTACAGACATACCTGTGGAATAGATTTCTTAGTTATATGATCTATCCCATTCATAAGATAGTCGGTTTAATTGATTTTCCATGGCTACATAGGCGTAACCTCGAGCATTCAGTGTCTTTTCTTCTAAACATATGAACGGTCCGTCTCTGCATAAAGTAACAAATTCGGTATTTGAATAGGTTTGATTATTTGAACATTTACCTCCATGTGACCATTTTCCGCATTTGTGACATCGTTCTAGGTGTCGTGCTCTTTTTTTCGCTGCGGATTTTGATTTTCCTTTACCAAATTGTAACTTATTATCTTCGCATCTGGATTCTTTTCTAACTCCGTCCATTCTTTCTATGATTACTGATACTAGTTCACTCGGTAGTATGTCATTATTTCTTTTAGTGATCAAAGCGTGTAGCATTAGACCATGGTTTAGTTCACAGGCAGTCTTCATTTTGTAAAAACCTAAAAAAAATAAAAATTCAGAATGGGGGGAGAAGACTAGTTCTTTAGGGTCTGCTAGGGAAAGACCATTCGGGTTCCATTTTCGAGAACTACACGAAAACAGACAATCTAACTCTAACAGAAATACATATTATCCTTTAAAGACTTGATTCTCCCCACACTTAGTTAGCTGTGGTGTCAAAATTGTGATTAACTTCGTTGTCGACTTCCATCGGACCATGTATGTAATGTTTAACTCTGTGACCATTAACTTTAAATTCAATCCCATTTGAATTTATCAATTCTATCATTCCGTATGGGAAAATTCTTTTGACTATGAATGGTCCAGACCATCTTGATTTCAATTTTCCAGGAAATAGCTTGAATCGTGAATTGAAAAGAAGAACTCTGTCTCCTTCTTTAAATTCTTTTGAACTTTTGATTCTTTTATCATGCCATTTCTTCGTTCTTTCTTTATAGATTAACGAATTTTCGTATGCTTCATGTCTTAATTCTTCTAATTCGTTTAGTTGACTTAATCGTAGACGTCCAGCTTCATGTAAATCAAGATTACATGTCTTCAAAGCCCAAAATGCTTTGTGTTCAATTTCTACTGGAAGATGACATGCTTTTCCATAAACAAGTCTAAAAGGTGTGGTTCCAATTGGAGTTTTGTAGGCTGTTCTAAAAGCCCAGAGTGCATCCTCCAATTTAATGGACCATTCCTTCGGATTTGATCCTACGGTTTTCTCTAGAATACGTTTTAAAGCTCGGTTGGTATTTTCAACTTGTCCACTTGTTTGTGGATGATATGCGGTGGAGATTTTATGAGTTACTCCATATCTTTTAAGAACTTTCTCAAGTTGATTATTACAGAAATGAGTACCCCGATCACTTATTAAAGCTTTCGGTGTTCCAAACCTTGCAAAAAGATGTTTTAAAAAGTTGACTACAACTTGTGCATCGTTAGTTGGGAGAGCTTGTGCTTCCGCCCATTTAGATACATAATCAATGGCTACGAGTATATATAGATTATTATGAGATTTTGGAAATGGACCCATAAAGTCAATACCCCAAATGTCAAATACTTCACATACTTGGATGACATTTTGTGGCATTTCATCACGTTGACTTATTTTTCCGGCCTTTTGACATGCATCACAGGATTTGCAAAGAAGGTGTGCGTCTTTGTAAATTGTAGGCCAATAGAATCCAGCTTCATAAACTTTTCTTGCTGTTAATTGAGGCCCATAATGCCCTCCTGTTGGTCCTGTGTGACAATGGTTTAAAATTTTACTAGCCTCATCTCCAAATACACATCGGCGTATTATTCCATCGGGACAACTTTTAAACAGATGTGGATCTTCCCAGAAATAGTGTTTTATATCACTGAAGAATTTCTTTCGTCTTTGGTACGATAATCCTTTTTCAAGGAATCCACAAACTAAGTAGTTTGCATAGTCTGCAAACCATGGGATTTCTTTATAATCTATCTTCAATAGATATTCATCAGGAAAGTTGTCTTGTATGGCTGATTCATTTAGAACTTCTAACTCAGGATTTTCAAGACGAGAAAGATGATCAGCGGCGAGATTTTCTGCTCCTCTTTTATCTCGGATTTCAATATCAAACTCTTGTAAGAGTAAGATCCAACGGATTAATCTTGGTTTAGCATCTTGTTTTGAAAATAGGTATCTAAGAGCAGAATGGTCGGTATAGACCACCGTTTTTGCTAGAACAAGATATGATCGAAATTTGTCAAAAGCAAAGACAATAGCAAGGAGTTCTTTTTCAGTAGTTGTATAGTTCGTTTGTGCTCCTTGTAACGTCTTACTAGCATAATATATAGGTTGAAATCGTTTTTCAATCCTTTGTCCTAAAACGGCTCCCATTGCAAAATCACTTGCATCGCACATTAGTTCAAATGGTAGATTCCAATTTGGTGTTATCATGATCGGTGCATTAGTGAGTTTCTCTTTAAGAATATTAAAAGATTTGATACACTCATCTGAAAAGATGAATGGAGCATCCTTTTCAAGGAGTTTATTCATAGGAGTGGCAATTTTAGAAAAATCTTTTATGAAACGTCGGTAAAAACCGGCATGCCCTAGAAAACTCCTAACACCTCTAACATTGGTGGGATGTGGAAGTTTAGCATTTACATCTACTTTAGCTCTATCCACTTCAATTCCTTCTTTTGAAATTTTATGTCCAAGAACGATGCCTTCTTTAACCATGAAATGGCATTTCTCCCAATTAAGTACTAGATTTGATTTTTCGCATCTAATTAGCATTCGTTCCAGATTAACTAGACATGATTTAAATGTATCACCGAAGACTGAAAAGTCATCCATGAATACTTCCATGCATTCTTCTATCATGTCGTGAAAAATCGCCATCATACACCTTTGAAAGGTTGCAGGGGCGTTGCAAAGTCCAAATGGCATGCGTTTGTAAGCAAAAGTACCATAAGGGCACGTGAATGTGGTTTTCTCTTGATCTTCGGGTGCTATTGGAATTTGAAAATATCCGGAAAATCCATCTAGAAAACAATAGTAACTATTTCCGGCTAATCTTTCCAGCATTTGATCTATGAAAGGTAAGGGAAAGTGATCTTTTCTGGTGGCGTCATTTAATTTTCTATAATCAATACATACACGCCATCCTGTTACAGTCCTAGTAGGAATAAGCTCATTTTTCTCATTTGTAATGACAGTCATGCCACCCTTCTTAGGTACACATTGAACTGGGCTTACCCATGGACTATCGGAAATTGGATAAATTAAACCTGCATCTAGCAGTTTAATAATCTCTTTCTTAACTACATCTTGCATATTAGGATTTAGTCTTCGTTGGCGTTGCACATACGTTTTATGACCTTCTTCCATAAGGATTTTATGTGTGCAATACGAAGGACTTATTCCTTTAATATCATGAATCTTCCATGCAATGGCTGGTTTATGAGCTTTCAACATAGAAATGAGTTGTGATTTCTCATTTTCAGTAAGAGAAGACGATATTATTACAGGTAATTCAGATTCACCATGTAAATAAGCGTATTCCAAATGGTTTGGAAGTGGCTTTAACTCTAATTTCGGAGGTTCTTCTATCGATGATTTGTATCGATATCCGTCTTCTTCTTTTAGCATTTGAATTTCTTCTGTTGTTGGTTCATATCCATTAGCTATAAGTGTAGCTAACATTTCAGCTTCATCAATTGGTTCATTACCTTCTCCTAAAGAACATTCTCCTGTTCCTTGTAATTCTGGAAATTCTTCTAATAATTCTGCATGTGCATCTATAGTTTGAATATAATAACATGTATCATCTGCAGATTGCGGTTGTTGCATTGCTCTATCAACTGAAAAGGTAACACTCTCATCCTCTATACTTAGGGTCAGTTTCTTACCAAACACGTCTATCATTGCTTTAGCCGTGTTTAAGAATGGTCTTCCTAATATGAGAGGAACTTGAGAATCTTCTTCCATGTCCAAAACAACAAAATCTACTGGAAATACTAAAGTACCAACTTTAACTAGCATGTTCTCCATTATCCCTCTAGGATATTTTATTGATCTATCGGCTAGTTGTATGCTTATTCTGGTTGGTTTCAATTCTCCAAGGTCTAGTTTAGCGTATAGTGAATACGGCATTAGATTTATACTAGCACCTAAGTCTGCCAATGCTTCTATTGAACTAAGACTACCCAGAAAACATGGAATTGTGAAACTTCCTGGATCAGATAGTTTTTCTGGTATCTTATTCAATAGCACTGCTGAACAATTAGCATTCATAGTAACAGCCGAGAGTTCTTCCATTTTCTTTCTATTTGAGATTAGATCTTTCAAGAATTTAGCATATCTAGGCATTCCTGAAATCACATCAATGAAAGGAAGATTTACATTTATCTGTTTAAACATATCCAAGAATTTGGATTGCTCGGCTTCAAGTTTCTCTTTCTTCATTTTACTTGGGTAAGGAAGTGGTGGTTGGTATGGTTTAACATAAGGTTTATCCTTAACTGTGTTATCTTCATTAACCTTTTCAACTACCGGTTCTTTTTCCTTATCTTGATCAGGTTGTGGTTCTTGTGGAGTAGGAATGGTTTCATCAGAAGTTACAGGTATTTCAGGTGGTTTAAGTGTTGTGCCACTTCTTGTGGTAATGGCTTTAGCTGTTTCACTCCGGGGGTTAGCATTTGTATCACTAGGTAGACTTCCCGGTTTTCTTTCACCTATTAACCTTGCTAGGTTACTCACTTCTTGTTCCAGATTTTGAATAGAAGCTTGTTGATTTCTAAATGCTTGAGCATTTTGTTCATTGGTTTGTTTCTGAGATGTGAAAAACTGTGTTTGAGTTTCAACTAGCTTCGTCATCATATCTTCTAAATTCGGCTTTTTATCATCGGTTTGTTGTGGTGGTTTGTTTTGAAAATTCGGTCTTTGCTGATTGTAAGTATTATTGGATACTTGTTGATTGCTAGGACCTTGTTGGTTGTTGTATGGAATATTTCGGTTATAATTCTGGTTTTGATTGTAAATCGGTCTTGGCGGTTGATAATTATTCTGATAATTATTTCCAGGCCTTTGGTTTATGTATGAAATATTCTCTCTTTGTTCCATTGTTAATTCAATACTGAGACAATCTTTTGTCAAATGTGGTCCTCCACACTGCTCACAACTAATTCGTATTGAGTGAATATCCTTAGTCATCTTTTCCATTCGTCTCTCCACAGCATCTATCTTTGCGGAAATGGAATCTAAGTCATGGCTAGAATCGGCTCTAGCTGCTTTAGATGATCTAACGATGTCTTTTTCTTGGTGCCACTCATGTGAGTGGGAAGTAGTGTTATCAATAATTTTGTAAGCATCAGTTTCGGTTTTCTTTATAATAGAACCACCAGCTGCTATATCTATGTCTTTCCTTGTAGTGATGTCGCATCCTTGGTAGAATATTTGTACTATTTGACAGGTGTCTAAACCATGTTGCGGACATCCTCTTAACAACTTTCCATATCTAGTCCACGCCTCATATAGAGTTTCATTTGGTTTCTGTGTAAACGTAACAATTTCTGCTTGAAGTCTTACGGCTTTAGATGCAGGAAAGAATTGTTTAAGAAATTTGTCAACTAAAACGTCCCATGTATCAATCGCCCCTTCAGGTAACGATTCCAACCAATCTTTGGCTTCTCCCTTTAATGTCCAGGGAAATAACATGAGATATATCTGTTCATCCTCCACTTCTCGGATTTTAAATAGTGTGCAGATCCTATTAAAGGTACGTAGATGTTCATTTGGATCTTCCTTCGGCGCACCACTAAATTGGCATTGATTAGTCACCATGTGTAGAATTTGTCCTTTGATTTCATAATCTGGCGCATTAATGTCTGGATGAGTAATTGCGTGACCTTGGCCAGTGCGTTTAGCTCTCATTCGGTCTTCCATACTTAAAGGTTCCAGATTCTCCATAATTGAATTTGTTGAATCGGTATCACTAGATGATTCTGATTTAATGGTTCGTTCCTCAACAATCTCTGTTTGAATAATTGGTGGTTCCAGAGGAAAGTTTAATGGTTCAGGATCTACGAACCGTTCCTGAATATTTTCCGGATTCTCAATTGTGAGGTCGGGTTCAAAAAATGGATTATCGGAAATTTGAACTGAAGTACTTGGTCTACTGGATGACGATTCTAAAGAAAAATCAACGGCGGTTATATTTGCTAAATGTCTTGATCTAGTTACAGGTGGTGAACGTACAAAAGGTGGTGAACGTCTTGCTCGGTGCATTCACTGAATATCCTATTAGTTTTTAAAAAGGAAAGAAAAATTATAATAAGTTATCCAATTAATAGACTTTTCTGATTTTGCCCACGTTTCGAATAGCCAAAAGATGTAGCAGAGGGGCAGGATTCGTTTGGTCTCAATATAATTGAGGACTGTTTGGCTCCAATAACCCGGTCCACGTACAAATCCAACTATTACTACGAACCAGAAAATTTTGATGTCTATCAATTTAACCACTCAAAATAAATTTTCGTAATTTTAAGAAATTTAGATAAGAAGTAGAATAAAAATCTATGTCCTAAAACTAGAATAGCGAGAAATAAGAAAGAAAAAGAGTTCGTCGGAAAAAAAAATTGAAAGAGAAAAATGGTTGAAAAAAAATAAATAAAAGGTGACGGAAAAATAAAAGAAACTTATAAAAGATTAAAAATACTTGACTAACCTAACCTTATTACTACAACTAACTTAAAATTATAATCGTAAATTGAAATTACTAATTGGAATGATAATTGATACATAGTAAAAGGTGTCTAAAAATATTAAAGCTTACAGGAAAAACTAAATCCCAAATGAAAATAACTTAAAAAGAAACTAAAACTTAAAAAGGCGTCGCAAAATTCTAAAGCACCTAAATCTTAGTCTAAAGAAAAAGCACTTAAGGAATTCTACGGCAAAGCCTAAAAATCTAGGAGTAAAAATAACTATAGCAAAAACTAAGTTTAAAATTAATTATGAGCTAAAAATACAAATATTACGCTAAAACGATTAAAAAGGGACAAAATATAAAAATATACAAAAAGTTGTAAAAAGTACAATTTTTATAAAAATATTATTTTTATATTATTTATTTAATAAAACTACTAATTTTACAATTTAATAAAACTAATTAATACTAAATACATAAATTAAATAAAAAGTAAAAGTTAAAATAAAATTAATAATAATAATAATAATAATTAGGGTTAATAATAATAATAATTATTAAATAACCCGTAATTAATGCTGAATTAGGGTTCTGTCGCGTGTCAGAGTCACTCCGCGAGTCGCGGTAATTAATGCAGAAAACCCCGCGAGTCGCGGGGTTCAGAAATTCAGATGACAGCTTATTAAATTCGACGCGTTTTTTCTTTATTTTTTTTTTATTTTCTGTTTTCTGTTTTTATATAAATAAAAGATATTTAAATAAAACTTATATTTTTATAAACTAAAATAAAAATAAAGAAACTTATAAAACTTAAATATTTAACAAAATCTTAAAAATACTTATATTTTTGTTTTTCTTTTTATATTTTTGAATAATTAAAACGTATTTTTACAAAAATGAATTTTAATAAAAGTTAACTAAAAATCTTTTTTTTTTATTAGCGTTGCGCTTCCGGCGTTTAGAAAGTTCCCCGGCAGCGGCGCCAAAAATACTTGATGTGCAGCGGGGTGTATATATAATAGTATTATTTTTGGTGCGAAATACTATTAAATACGATACAATTTTACACAAGATATTTATTTATTTAGAGAATGGATATACTTAAACCTTGCTACAACACTTATAGGCAGTGTACCTAATCGTAAAGTAGTGTAGTTTTTAGTAAGTCCGGTTCGTTCCACAGGGAAATCTTTAAACAAAGCTTAACGCTATATTAGTTTACTTTTATAAAAATAAAAATACATATATATAAGTAATATTATTATTATAAAGGGGGGTTTTTACCGTTTAATGACCGGTTTGTCGATTTTAAAACTTTAGTCGCAGTTAAAACCAAATGTAAAATAATAAATAAATACAAGACTTAATTTTAAGCGTAAAGTAAATAACGATAATGAAATTGCAATAAAAGTGCGATAAAATAAAATTGCGATAATTAAAAAGTACGATAATTAAAAGTGAGATTAAATAACAATAAATAAAAATGCGATAATTAGAAGTGCAATTAAATATAAAATAAAGGAAATTAAATATGAAATAAAAGAATTATGCTTATTTAAACTTCCGTAATCATGATGTTTGACGTGTTGATTTTAGTTTTATGCCCATGGGTTAATTGTCCTTTGTCCTGGATTATTTAATATGTCCGTCTGGTTTTTGTCCATAACAGTCCATCAGTCATAAATATAAAGTGCGAGTGTCCTCATCAAATTATTCTTATACCCGAAGTTAAATATTCCAACTAATTGGAGATTCGAATTGTAACAAGGTTTTAATACTTTATTTAATGAATACACCAGGTTATCAACTGCGTGTAAACCAAGGTTTTACTACTTTGTTAGCAATTACACCAATTACCCTTGAATGTAAATTCACCCCTGTTTTAATTATTCTAGTGGCTATTAATCCATTCCCGTGTCCGGTTAAATGAACGATTATTCGTACATATAAATACCCCGCCCATCGTGTCCGATCGAGTGTATATGGTAATTTATAAGGACGCCCAATTGTAAATCTTTATATTAACATTAACAAACTATCATTTAGTTAAACAAATATAAAGCCTATTAATAGCCCATAGTCTAATTTCCACAAGTGTCGTTCTTTTGTCCAAACCCCAATTATGGTACAAAGCCCAATTACCCAATTTTAGTAATTAGCCCAACATCATGATTACTTCGGATTAAATAAGCATAATAATAACTTAGCTACGAGACATTAATGTAAAAAGGTTGAACATAACTTACAATGATTAAAAATAGCGTAGCGTTACACGGACAGAATTTCGACTTACACCCTTACAACATTCGCTAACATACCCTTATTATTAGAATTATAATTAAAATTAAAATTAAAATATAAATTATATATATATATTTTACGTATATATGAGAGAAGAAGAAAAAGATGATGATTTGCGATCAGAATTCGGTTGCTTTTATAGGAAAAGTCGACTTTTGGGGCTCCGCGACTCGCGGCATTTTTGCCTTCAAACTCCGCGAGTCGCGGAGAATGAAATTACAGCTCAGTCCCTTGGAGTCTTTTTCTGCCGACGGTTTTTATTTATAAATATAATATATATATAATTAATATAATTAATTATATATTATATTATATTTATATACATAGTTAACTTGTAATTTTTAGTCCGTTGCGTCGAGCGTTAAGAGTTGACTCTGGTCCCGGTTCCGGATTTTCGAACGTCCTTGCGTACAATTTAATATCTTGTACTTTGCGTTTTGAATCTTGTACTCTTGTAATTTCGAGACGTTTCTTATCAATAATTGGAACCTTTTTGATTGTCTTTTGTACTTTTGAGCTTTTTGGTCGTTTGCGTCTTCAATTCGTCGAATCTGTCTTTTGTCTTCATCTTTTATTATTTAAACGAATATCACTTGTAAATAGAACAATTGCAACTAAAAGCTTGTCTTTCTTGAGGAATAATGCTATGAAATATATGTTCGTTTTTAGCATTATCAGCATTCATATATTATTAACATTTATTTGTTTTTATTTTTTATCTTTTTTAATTAGAATTAATATTAATATAAAATAAAAACATCATTATTATGAAAATTAAAGTGTAATTAGTGAAAGGATAACATAATTATTTTAGAGCTTTATATTTTTTTTATTATTTTGTATCTTTTTAATTAGAATTAATATTAATATTAATATAAAATAATGACATCAACATTATGAATATTAAAGGGTAATTAGTGAAATGATGACATCATCATTTTAGAGTTACGCAATTCATTCAAATACTTTTCATCTAATATTATACAAAATATATATATATATATATTTACAGCTCAAATTGATATATAAATAAAGACTTTGAAAAGTAAATAATTAACATTTATAGTGAGATAGATGGATTTATAGTGAGATAGGTGGAGTAATAGATGTTCACTTAATTGTTACCAATCTTTTGTGATGAATGGAAGGACTTCATAGCTTTACTAACGCCGTTTATTTGCCTCTCGAAAGTCATCTAGAATTGTGGTCATAAAACTTCTTTTATCGGTGCCGGTGTATTTTGTTTGGCAGGAGAGAAATCGAAGGTTATTCAAGAAGGGTGTTAGATCAGTCGATCAAGTGTTCCAAGGCATCTACTCTACGGTTCGGCTTAAACTTATGTCCTTAAAGTGGAAGAGGTCGGCTTCAGTTCTTCGCATGAAAGACGCTTGGAAAATTCATTAATTTTGTAGTTGTATTTGTGGTGGCTTGTTTTGCCTAGGTTGTGCTTGTCTGGTTGTTTCGAGGGGCTATAGGGCTTGTCCTATAGCTGTTGTCTTGTATCATGTTTATTTTTTATTAATATATTCACGGGATGAAACCCATTTACCTAAAAAAAAAAAAATTAAACATGATAGTTGTGGATAAATATGATTTTTATTGTTAAAAAATTGTAATGCTGGAGAGTCATAAGTCAAAACGAACATTTTAATTGAAATTGATAAAATAGTATTTTGATAAAAGGGTAAAATAGACCGTTGGTCAAATTTACTCAAAATCAGATAAGATTTATAAGTTGATAGATAGATATATAATAATGATAAACGCGTCCGTGTCATTTCTTAGATGTAATCACATTATGAAATCAACCATCAAGTATTCGTGAAAAATGAAAATTCATATTCTAATCTTTGTTTTGACATATGATTCCAACTTACTTTATTTATTTCCATATTTTCCGACATCTAAGTTAGTAAGTTATAAGTACAATTTGAGTAAACCTTGTATGTCATGATGTTACATTAATCAAAGTGTCACGTTCACGGTCTGTCTTTAATTTGATGTGGCTAGCTAGTCTTCTAAGGCCAATTGTATATGAACGTATGTAGTACATATATTATTATTAATTTGTTTCGTATTCGATCTCGAGTTAATAATTGTGGGTCTGATAAGAAAACATAATGATTAAGCACTACGTGCTTCAAAATCAGAATACACTTGGTTCGAAATGATAATAACCTGTTTGATAATTAATTTGAATTAACCTTTTACGAATGACAGAACACTACAAGAAAAAAGAGCTTTACCGACGAGAGCTATTGGTCAATAAATAATACTAAATAGGTCACTATAAAACATTATTAGTGACCAAAATACTAAAGTTGGTCACTATAATGACCATTGTCCGGTCACTAATATCGTATGGTAACCAAAATTTAGTGACGATTTTTTTATGGTATGTAAATAATATTATTAGTGATCAAATAATAAGTTATCACTAAAAGATCATCACAAATGACTATTTTTCTTATAGTGGAAACTAATATAAGCTTTTTGATGAATAAACAAGAGGAATATGATTGTTTGATATGTATTCCTTTTTAAATATTCTTTTGTTTATTCATTTAGAAGCTTGTTGTCTAGACAATCTAGTATGATTTATAAACTTTTAAATTTCTCTTATTCATATTTGGCACTTTTTCATTAACCTTGATATTCAACTCACTTTGCATGCCGACTAATCTCATGAGTTTGCTTTAACGAGTGCACGGGCTAAAGCGGAATGGTCACCATCTGGCGAGCAGGTAGCTTGGAGTCATCGTCTATGAACCTCTGTGATCACCAATAGGTATACTTTTTTTCCGAAGATTCGAATGGGCCTCTACGTATATTCACATGAATTAGAGTTGAATGAAAAAAATACATGAAATGCTAGAAAGGTGATCAAGTGTCTATATTATTATCGATTCTTGTGATATAAGCATTTCAAAGTTCAATTCTTTCTTCCCCGTAAGCAATGTCACAAGTTATAAGGAGATGATATGAGGTGATGTCATAAATAATTTCTTTTAACAATTATAAATTTAAAATTTTATATTAATTACAATGAGAATACTGAAAAACAAAACAAAAACGTAAAAATTAGATTGTAACTACATCACCATTAAAATATTACAAGCGATCCGAAGACAGGGATTATTAGATCATCTTTGATATTTTTACAATAATGCATTAATTTTGGCAAACAAAGTTTTGCATAAAATACATTTATAATGCTTAAATATTAATACATAGTTTGTACGTATATTTAAATGATCTAACAATTTTAAATACACTTATACTAGTTAAATTTATAATATATAACAAAAAACTTTTTTTTTTCAACATGACCACTTTTAATTTTCAACTTATATATCAAATGCCAACTTTAATATATGATTCAATAATTTTTATTCAACTAACCCGTAATTCAACGGGTCATTTGGTTAGTTTACTACTATTTCATCATCTTTTTGCACTTAGACACCGTAGTAGTTGCTTTTTACTTGATAGTTTACTTGTGTGAAGGTTTTATATTTTCGTGTGGGTAAAATAATCGATGATCGGATAAATCACTGAATCCTGGTATCTCTTTCCGAAAGTAATTATTCGACCTTTATTGTCTGAGTTACACGAATATCATTTTGGGATAAAACAAAGATTATGTTCTTGCTGCCTCTAAAGAGGGAGCATGGAATCCTTGCTGCCTCTTGTGCTCCCTCTTCAGAGGAAGCACCAAACAGCAAAACACTTAGTGAATTTTAATAAGTTTTTTTGTTGTCGCCTCTTTAGAGGGAAGACCAACCCTTAGCCAAATTTCAGCTGACTAAGAAGACATACCACAAAAAACACTTAATCAAATTTTAGTTAACTAAGAAGACATAACACGAAAACACTTGGTTAATTTCTAGTAGACCAAGTATGATAGTAAATAACAGAAAACTACTTTTGGATCCGAGTATTCTATCACTTAATGGGTGTACACTTTGTACCTCGTAACCCATTTACAAATATATACTAAATCCCTCAATTATACTAAATTTCCAATAACTTGGACATTTTAACTGGGGAGCAATTTACACATCTCATTTAAAGGAAAATGATCCGTACACATTACTAATATTAACAAGTTATGGGTTGGTTGGTTCTGAATTCTGATGATTATTTAGTTATGGTGATTATGTTTATCAGTCAATATATTCCTCATTTATTTGAGGTTATATCCATGTACATATGTATCAATTAGTGTATTACACTCAAATACAGAGTAAGTAAACACAATAACAACAACAATAATGCGAAATTTTAAAGACTACTGAAGCTTGACTTGAGTGGTATGAGTGTGATCTAACTTGGGGTACCGCTAACTCGTGTTTAATTCTCACTCCAAACAAGGAGTTTTCAACCTTTGATGGTACTGCCAACATCAATGTGATTTGGGAAGGTCTCTGGGGGTTCCAACCTTCGATTGTACTGCCAACATCATCGTGAATCGGATTTCCTTCTAACACATGTGTGAGTGACAAATAAGAACATTCGATGTCGATATTAATAGTCCAGATACATTGAATGGATAATATGATCATGTAACAACCTCACATGCTGATTATCATCTCAACTACCCTTCCTATACTTTAGCTATTGATTGTTGCATCTTATCACTTAACTTGTATATATATACATGTAAGTTCGTGAATGAAATTAATTAACTTCTTCATCAATATCAAATATCTTATATGGTATCTAGAGCTATTACGGCTTAAACTCGCCACCCGTATTACACTATCCAATTAACCATGTCTTCATCCACAGAAATCGTCCAACTCCCAGCCCCAACACACCTGCCTACAAAGCTTACCCAATTCAATTTTGATGTTTGGCGCAAGCAATTATTTTCTACCCTGATAGGCCACGATATTCTTGGGTTTATCGATGGATCCACTACGGCACCTCCAAAAACTCAGGACAATAAGGTGAATCCCGCATATAAGCTTTGGTATCGGCAAGACCAAATCATCTTGAATGCAATTCTGGCAGTTGTTCCGCAATTATTCAAACTCACATTTCCTCATCCACCATATCTAAAGCTGCATGGGACAGACTTAATGCCCTCTACAAAAACAAATCAAGAACTCGTGTCATTTCTCTCAAGCAACGATTGATATTGCTCCGTTTATACATATTCTTACTCGCAATATCGGTAAATTTTTATTGAGTTTTTGGTTATAATTGGGGAAATGGTGAAGAAATTGTTAATGTTTGAGTTATTACGTTTTTATGAAATGGTTTGAAGAATTATATGGTTTTAGAAGTTATTTGGTTGAAAGTTCTGCTGTTTTGAAGAAGAAATCGAGAGTCGAAGCGAAGAGCCAAAGTGATATATTAAAACAGAAAAATACTGGTCGAGTTAAGGCATCTCGCGGTCGCGATTTCTCCAATGCGGTCCGATTCATTATTTGCTCGTGATTAAAATCTCACGTTCGCAATACGTTAACAGAACTTCGGAAGACAGAAACCAGGTGACCTCGCGGTCACGATTCCAGCAATGCGGCCGCGATTTTGATAAAGACTCGCGACCGCGATTCCTTTAATGCGGTCGCGAGATTGTGCAGCCGACTCAGTTTTTGGGTTTAGTGTAAATACGCGTTTTTAACCCTTTTTAGGGTAAGCAGTTTTAGTTTTCCGAATAAAATAGTTAGGGTTACGAATTTTTAAGCTTTCTAAGGTATTTTGGAGCATCCAAACACTAGGATTTCAATTGTTGATCATTAGAAAACTCTTGTCTTTTATTTTAATCTTTACAATGGTTGATTATTGTTTATCTCTTTTCTTTTGTGCTTTGATTATCATTATGAGTAGCTAAATTCCTAGTATTTGCTTAGATGATTTAACCTAGGTGAAGGATTACTTGATCTTTTGCATGTATTAATAATTGCTCTTGATTGTGATTCTTAGTTACTCCCATTAATTGATCCCATTGATTACTAGTTTGTTGGTTGATGTAACGAGAGTTACTAGATCAATTAATTTATCTAGGTTATTGAGAAATAGATAGATAAGTTGAATTACATACGGGAGACCGGTGTAATTAGATTAGTAATTAATCCCATCAATTGAGTAGGTAATTGTGAAGACTAAATAGGGACGCCGATTTACCCTTCAACTGAATCATAATCTCGAGTAGTTAATATTGATTGATTGTGTTTTTCAGAAGTGTATGGGAGACCAACGTGAAAAACTGACACTTTCATGATAGAATTAGGGTATCTAAGTGAGGGACACCAGCTTATCTTACTAATCGATTATTGAACTTAGTGAACGAGAGTTATACTTTGGGATTTAATTACATTGTTCTTAATAAAAGCAATTCGGAACCTAGGGAATTGAATCTAAGTGAATACCCCTTTATCTATTGAATTCCTATTTTCTTTCTTTGTTTTAATTAGTTTTAAATCAAAATCACATTTTACAACTTAAATCACTAGAATAATTGTTAGTCTTTTTAATCCTAAACTCTGCTCCCTGTGAACGAATTCGTAAGTATATTACAATAAGATTAGGTGTGTTTTACGCATATCAACGATTGATCGAAAACACCGCTGAAGACAAAACCATCACTATGTATCTTCAAGAATGCCAAGTATTACAGATGACTTAGCTCTTGCAGATAGTCCTATCAATGATGATGATCTAGTACTCCATATTCTTCACATATTAGGAAGTGACTTCAAAGAAATATGTGTTGCAGCTCGTGCTCGAGACACTCCGATCATGTTTGATGAATTGCACGATAAGCTTGTTGATTTTGAAATGCAGCAGAAATGTGCGGTCAAGACTGTGGTCCCTGTTATTCCCACTGCTAATTATTACCAGCGTGGGTATCGGTCAAACAACAACAACCGATACTCTCGTACTACTCAGTCTTCTCACGCCCCTACTCGCAACTCAGCTAACCGCACTTCACCCTCTCAAGAACCAAGGAACACAGGATATAACAAAGATGCCTATTGCAACTTTTGCAACAGATTTGGGCATACTACCAAGGATTGTCGTACCTTGCTCGTTTCTTGAAAGACAACGAGATCACTCTAGTGGCTAATTACAGCTCAGCTAACTCATTATCATCTCCTTCGTAGATTATGGACACGGGGGTATCTCATCACATCACACCTGACACCAACAATTTGCAATCGTTCTCAGACTATGGAGGGCCCGGAGAATTCATCCTAGGTGACGGATCAGGTTTACATATTTCACATCTTGGAAACACTGTTATTGAAACTAAAAATCGTACCTTTAAACTTCAAGATATTCTCTGTGTTCCTTCTTCTCGTCATACTTACTTTCTGTTGCTAAATTCTGTCGTTCTAACCTTGTTTCAATGGAATTTTTTCCGTTTCATTTTGTTGTGAAGGATCTGATCACGCGAGCACCTCCACTACAGGGGGAAAGCATTGATGACCTCTACTATCTGCATCAACCTCAGGTACCTCAAGTCAATACTGTTGTTCTGAATAACACGTGGCACAATCGACTCGGCCACCCATCTTTTAGTGTTTTGCGAGTTGTTTTTAAAAATTAAAATTTATCATCACATTCTTGTTCTGATGTTAGCAAATTTTTCCATTCTTGTCTATGTAATAAAAGTCAAAAATTGCCATTTAATGAGTCGTCTCTTGTTAGTGCACGACCTCTACAACTTGTTTACACCGATGTTTGGGGTCCAACAACTCTCTCTCATGATAAATTTCGCTATTACATTATCTTTGTTGATCATTTTACTAAGTACATGTGGGTGTACCCCCTACGCCATAAATCTGATGTAGCTGTTGTTTTCCCACAATTTAAACGCTTAGTAGAAAACTTGTGTCAACAACCACTTACTGCTATTTACTCAGACAATGGTGGGGAGTATTTGGGACTTGCCTCCTTCCTAAGCACCCATGACATATCTCATGAAATGTCCCGTTCATATCGATTATAAACGTTTCATATTAATTGGTTTCGTTGCAAGGTTTTGACCTCTATATGAGACTTTTTCAAAGACTGCATTCAATTTTTAAAATAAACCATAACCTTTACTTTATCGATAAAGGTTTAAAAGATATAGCGTAGATTACCAAATAATGGTAATCTAAAGTACAACGTTTACATACGACCATTACATAATGGGTTACGTTAATATATTACAATAATTTATTTTCCGAATGCAGTTTTTCTTTAAACATTATCATACAAGCATGCTGATTCCGAATCTTGTCCTTAATTTAGCATGCAACAGCGGAAGCTCTTAATAATTACCTGAGAATAAACATGCTTAAAATGTCAACAAAAATGTTGGTGAGTTATAGGTTTAGCCTATATGTATATCAATTTGTAATAATAGACCACAAGATTTCACTTTTCATAAACATCCATCTCATATCAGGCATTTCGCAAACTGCATAGAGATAAAAATCATTCATATGGTGAACACCTGGTAACCGACCTTAACAAGATGCATATAGAATACCCCCATCATTCCGGGACTCCCTTCGGACATGATAAATTCGAAGTACTAAAGCATCCAGTACTTTGGATGGGGCTTGTTGGGCCCAATAGATCTATCTTTAGGATTCGCGTCAATTAGGGTGTCTGTTCCCTAATTCTTAGATTACCAGACTAAAAGGGGCATATTCGGTTTAATAATTCAACCATAGAATGTAGTTTCACGTACTTGTGTTTATTTTGTAAATCATTTATAAAACTGCATGTATTCTCATCCCAAAAATATTAGATTTTAAAAGTGGGACTATAACTCACTTTCACAGATTATCAATTCGTCGAGAATTAGATTTGGCCACGGGTCGATTCACGAACCTATAACAAATATATACATATATATCAAAGTATGATCGAAATATATTCATACCATATTTTATTACGTTTTAATGATTTAAGTTTGTTAAGTTGACAGTCCAACGTTAGTAGTCCATAATTAATTGTCCACAGTTAGTAGTACAGAAATAAATCAATATATATATTATCTCTAATAAATCCACGACCCAGTGTATACTAGTCTCAGAATCGATCACAACTCAAAGTATATATATTATTTTGGAATCAACCTCAACCCTGTATAGCTAACTCGATCATTACCGCATATAGAGTGTCTATGGTTATTCCAAATAATATATATAGATGACGTCGATATGATATGCCAAAACATTGTATACGTGCCTATGGTCTATCAAGATTACATAATATATGTTAGAATACATGTATAATACAATATAAGTTAGTTAAGTTATGGTTAGTATAGATTTGTTACAAAGTTTCACGTAGCTAAAACAAGCAAAAGTATCCAATTTTATTTTACCCATAACTTCTTCGTTTTAAATCCGTTTTGAGTGAATCTAATTGCTATGGTTTCATATTGAACCAAATATTAATAATCTAAACATAAAAAGTATAGGTTTATCGTCAGAAATATAAGTTACAAGTCGTTTTTGAAAGAGATAGTCATTTCCGTCGAAAAAACGACATCTTGATGACCATTTTGAAAAACATACTTCCACTTTGAGTTTAACCATGATTTTTGGATATAGTTTCATGTTCATATGAAATATCATTTTCTCAGAAGAACAACTTTTAAATCAAAGTTTATCATAGTTTTTAGTTATCTAACCCAAAACAGCCCCCGGTTTTACTACAACGGCGTATGTCCGGTTTTACGGTGTTCTTCGTATTTCCAGGTTTTAAATCATTAAGTTAGCATATCATATAGATATAGAACATGTGTTTAGTTGATTTTAAAATTTAAGTTAGAAGGATTTACTTTGTTTGCGAACAAGTTTAGAATTAACTAAACTATGTTCTAGTGATTACAAGTTTAAATCTTCGAATAAGATAGTTATATATATGAATTGAATGATGTTATGAACATCATTACTACCTCAAGTATAGTAGGTAAACCTACTAGAAATGATAAGAAATGATCTAGAGCTTCAAAGGATCTTGGATGGCTT
Source organism: Rutidosis leptorrhynchoides (assembly GCF_046630445.1). NCBI lineage: Eukaryota > Viridiplantae > Streptophyta > Magnoliopsida > Asterales > Asteraceae > Rutidosis > Rutidosis leptorrhynchoides. The sequence goes on along the minus strand of NC_092338.1, from coordinate 345,740,318 downwards.
GAAAGTTCTTGAAGTAGAATCATGACACGAAAACAAGTTCAAGTGAGTTTACTACTCGAATTAAGATTGTTATAATTATAGAAATTAAATTAAAGTTTGAAGATGAGTATTACCTTGAATTAGAAAGATAACCTACTGTAAATATTAAAGATTTCTTGAGATTGGATAGTCACTTGAAATGGATTTGCAAGGTTGGAAGTAAGCTAGTAAACTTGAAAGTGTTCTTGATGTGTTCTTGAGTTGTTGTTTTGTAAGTTGGTTTATGTATGGATTTATGAGCTAGATTGATGTAGATTCTGATGAAGATGATGAAGAACACTTAGAACATCAAGAGAGAATTTGAGAGAGATGTGTTTGATGCAGAAAAGTTGGAATGAAAATGTGTTTGTGGTGGGTGAAAAAAAATGTGAATATGGAGTCAAGATATAGGCTCCATTAGTTTAATTTTTAGTGTAATCATTCATGCTAGTTGCCAAATGATGGTTCCCACATGTTTGATGACTCATTAAGGCTGCTAAGGAGCTGATCATTGAGTGTATATACCAATAGTATATACGTATAGAGGCTGGGTATTGTACGAGTACGAATACGGATTGAATATGAGTAAATAGTGTTTACTGTAACAAATAGTGTTTACTGTTGTAAATAGTATTTTACTGTAGCAAATAGTATTTCACTGTAGCAAATAGCATTTTACTGTAGCAAAACAAAAATTTACTGTAGCAAATAGTATTTTACTGTAGCAAATAGTGTTATACTTGTACATCTTTGATTTAATTGTATTTCTTCTTTATATATATATATATATATATATATATATATATATATATATATATATATATATATATATATATATATATATATAATAAAAACTTACATCATAAAAAATAAAATGATTATATAATCATCACAAGTTATGACGTTCGTGAATCATCAGGCAAACGGGGTGGTCAATTGTCTACATAAACTCATTTCAATCAATCAAGTCTTAACAAGTTTGATTGCTTAATATGTTAGAAACATTTAATCATGTAAATATAGTTTTCATTTAATATATAAATATGGAAAAGTTCGGGTCACTACATTCACTACACGACACCCCCGCACACCCCCGAACATAAAGGGTTTGCGAAACGTCGACATCGCTCCCTCATTACCACTACTCGTGCACTATTGCAGAATGTTGGGCTCCCCATGAACTTCTGGTCCTATGCTGTATTAACAGCAGCATATCTTATCAATTGCCTCCCATACCCACGCTTAAAAACAAAACACCCCTTGAACTGCTTTTCCATCGTAAACCGAATTACACCCGTCTCAAAGTGTTTGGATGTTTATGTTATCCGTGGCTTCGGCCATACACTACATCCAAGCTTCAACCTCGTTCCACAGCATGTATCTTTCTTGGATACTCACTATCTCAATCCGCGTATAAATGCCTTGATCCCAATACCAACAAAATCTATACTTCTCGTCATGTCCAGTTTTGTGAGAGTCAATTTCCCCTAAAACAAACTAACATTGACTACAACTTATTACCTGGTCTATCACTCAGTCCCCACCTTTGTCTAGCGCCTCTGATCTCCAAGCTGATCATAATCATTATACACCACCTATATCTCTTCTTATTTCATCATCTCCCACCTTAATTAATACAGACGTACCTTCACCTAACCACTCCACTACACCATACCCTCCATCTCCAATGCAGGTTCCTTCTTATGCTCCTACACCTATTCATAATGCTACACCTGAACCAACCTCTACCACTTCCTCTCCACAAGCTCCACCACCTCCCTCCCCATGTCCCACACGTTCTCGCAAACCTAATGCTAAATACTTCAATCCTATGTACGTGAACCATGTCACTGCTCACCCTCTACCACCTACAGTTGAACCAACTTGTGTGTCCCAAGCTCTAAAGCACAAAGAATGGCGTGATGCCATGTCCATGGAGTTTAATGCCCTCCTCCACAATCACATGTGGGATTTAGTGCCCCAAGCTGACCAAAACCTACTGGTAACAAGTGGGTTTTCAGAGTTAAACGTAACACCGATGGTACAATTCAAAAATATAAAGTGAGACTCGTTGCAAAGGGCTTCCATCAACATCCCGGAGTTGATTACCATGATAAGTTTAGCCCGATAACCAAACCAGTTACTATTCGTGTCATTATGCATCTTGCCTTATCTCATCAGTGGACCCTTAGGCAGCTCGATATTAATAACGTGTTTCTCAATGGAACTCTCTCCGAGGATGTGTATATGGCTCAACCGGCTGGATTCGTTAACCCACAGTTCCTCACACATATTTTTAAGCTCAGAAAAGAACTTTACGGGTTGAAACAAGCCCCGAGAGCGTGGTACTTGGAACTCAAAAAATATCTACTCTCGGCTGGATTCACAAATTCGATTGCTGACCCGTCCTTATTTATTTATAAGTCGAATGGAACCACTGTTTATTTTCTTGTATATGTCGATGACATTATACTAACGGGTAATAATTCGAAATTTATTGTTACTTTTGTGCAGAATCTTCATGATAAGTTTGCACTCAAAGATCTTGGAGAGCTTCACCATTTCTGGGGGTAGAAGTGGTATCTACTCCAACTGGTGTGTTCCTGTCACAACACAACCGTATCAGAGATATATTACTTGGGCAAAACATGGAAGACGCTAAACCTGTCTCAACTCCTATGAGTTCCTCTCACCAGTTCACTCTTAATGATACAAACTAATCAAGTTGATCCTCACGGTTTTCGGAAGACAGTTGGACAATTGCAATATCTAGCTATGACTCGACCCGATATCTCATTTTGTGACGATCGCTCCAAATCCATTTGGCCGAATACGTCATTCATTGATTTCATTGCGAGGTATTTGACCTCTATATGATACGTTTTATAAACATTGCATTCTTTTGAAAAGGCACACCATAAATGAATATTAAATCAAAGGTTTTCGACATCTGATGATTTCTACATATAAACAATCACCTTATATAATAGTTTACAACAGTACTTCCGTTGACAATGCAGTCTAAATAAGGTACATGGTGATGAATTGGTGAATGCAACGTTTTCTTGAAAAATATGCCATGTAAGACTCCATGCACATAGCTTGTCTATCATATAAGCAAACAGTGGAAGACTTCTAGGGAACCTGAGAATAAACATGCTAACAAGTGTCAACACAAAGGTTGGTGAGTTCATAGTTTTAGTGTTTCGCATAATCTGCATATAAAAGTGGATAACAAGATTTCAGTTGTTTCATCCAGAAACGTTTATCAAAATATTCTACGAAATTGAACACCCTGGTAACTAAACTTAACGTATATATAATTTGTACCCATTGTATAATCATCTTAATAATACACGTAAACCAACGTGTACGCTTCTCAAATAGCATACGTCCGTTAAAAGGCTAGTGCTCTAGCTCGGACGGGGATATCAAGCCCTATGGATCCATATACTACTACTCGCGCCCACCAGTTCTTATAACTGGCAGTTACTAGTTACCAAAGCTAAGGGATTTTCGGTTCAAACTCAGTGTAGAATTTAGTATGTACTTGTATCCATTGCGTTTAAAATAAAGTGCATGTATTCTCAGCCCAAAAATATATTGCAAAAGCAATTAAAAAGGGAGCAATGAAACTCACGCATATAAATCTAATATTTTCAGTATTTATAAACAGTCGCATGTATTCTCAGCCCAAAAATATATTGAGTAAAAGGGATCATATGAAACTCACGCATATAAATATTGTAAATAAGTTAATAAAGCATTTGCATGTATTCTCAGCCCAAAAATGTAGAGAGTAAAAGGGATCATATGAAACTCACCTTAGCAGCACATACAGTTGTTCATCGTAATGTGATCGAAACTCGGTATATCAAAGAATCGTAGATCTCAACCTAGAGAACATATGTTGGTCAATAAATGTCTATCAAGCTAGGTCAGGTCATAGTGTATCACAATCCTAATGCTCGAGATCGACATACAAAAGTTATCCAAAGTCGTTTCAAAAAGTCAATTTTGACAATAGTTTAACAAAATGAGACGTGCCTTATATAAAGATTCATTTACTCGGTTAGCAATATTTAAAAATTCACTTTATCAATCTCGTAAACAAGTTGTTTAAATCTTAATTGTAGATTCAAAAGCAATTTCAATTAACGTCAATCATAATTCAGTTGATCATATCTTTTAATCCGTTCATCGAAACTATTCGGTGTCTAAATGAAAAGTTATCGATTTTTCGCCAGCATTCCAAAAACATGTATATCATATACCTTTTACCAGTAATATATGGATTTAATTCGTGATTCATTATAAACTGTTTAACGACGAAATTTAGCATACAAGCATTTATAAATATATATACTCGAGTACTAGACATGGATACACTATTAATATATAATAGATAAAATATAAGTACTTACGTATTAATATTGAGATTCAATATTGTAGGAAAGTACGTAGACGTAACGAGATGATAAACACTAGGTTTGATTCATAAATATATCCCCGAACATTACCCATAACCTCCTTGGCAATAACCCATAATTTCCTTAGCTCTATCCCGCTCTTAAAACCATTTTGAAAGTGACACACTCATAACCTCGTCGTAGTATTTTATGTATAATACTAATTAATAATATTAATAATAATAAGATTAATAATAATATTAATCTTAATAATAATAATAATAATAATAATAATAATAATAATAATAATAATAATAATAATAATAATAATAATAATAATATAAATATGGAGTATGATATGTATGTGTGTAAGACAGAGACCAAAATGCTTGAGCTTTTATAGGTGTGGCCTGATTCTGATGCCCATGTGATTGCATGGGTTTTATGCCTATTTGCCATGCGATCGCATGGCCGTCAGATCCAGCTCACATGTTTTTTGTAATTTTGTTTGTCGACATAATTTAATATAATATATATAATATATTTAATTTAAATAATTAATTATATATTATATTAAATTCACATGCATAGTTGACTTGTAATTTTTGTTCCGATAAGTCGTACGTCATCACTCGACTTATGTCCCGGTTCCGGTTTTTCGAGTGTCTCTTCGTACGTTGAGAAAACTTGTACATTACGTTTCGCGACTCGTACCTTTGTCAAAATATAGTCTTAAATTATTCCTAAACTATACCACTCAAAGTATATCTTAAACTTTCGAGTATTTTGGTCATTTACTTCTATAAATCATCGTCTCGTTATTTGTTATTATATATATAATAACAGATTGTTTTATGACCAAGTTAATATTATATTTAAATATATATATTCAATATTTAATAAACACGTTTTTAAAATACATAACACAGGTTATTCATATATCTAATTCCAACAGTTAATATTCCTTATTATTGTATGTGTCCAAGTTACGTTATTTAAACAAACACTTTATCATTTGTTCCGAATACCGTTAAAAATGAATGATTTCTCAAATCAACGTGGACCTCTCAATAGAGACCCGTAATGATATCATAATCCTTAAGAGACTCAGTAAATGTCTTTTACTTGAATCGTTTGGCATAATCTTTTAACTCCGTAGTTAAATATATCAATCAGGTAATCAATCAAATAAGATTAATGCACAGTATCATATACCCAACACTTAGTTATGTTTTCAAGTTATAGTATATGTATCTATTTACATATAATTATTCGTGCATCATCGTGAATAAACGAAAGGTAATTGAATAGTTCAAGAATTTTGAGATTCAGTTTAACAGACTTTGCTTATCGTATCGAAATCATATAAGATTAAGTTTAAATTTGGTCGAAAATTTTCGGGTCATCACAGTACCTACCCGTTAAAGAAATTTCGTCCCGAAATTTGAGTGAGGTCGTCATGGCTAATAATAAAAATGTTTTCATGACGTATATGAGTTGATAATTAGAGTTTTATCACCGTTGAATAATATGGATAACACAATCCAATTACTCGAAGCGTATGAGGGAAGTTATCGTAAAAGAGTGAAATGAAGAATATAGATTCGTCTTAACTCTTGACATATTAACGATTGATTTTCGTAATTTAAGGAATAGAAAATCTTCATTATCTAAATAAGATTTGATTCTTCGGAATTTAAGGAAATTGGGATTTCCTTTGATTAAATGCGTAATCTGCCTCGATTGCTATGTCTGATATTTTGCTATAAATTAACCTCTTCCGTTTCATTTATTTTCACCACTCCTATAATCTTCTTTCTTATTTCATACTTACAAAAGATTTGTGAAAATGCTTCATCCAGCTCTGATTCTTGATATTTTCTTGGCTATCATATCATTCATTCTTCTTTTTCATCTGCCACCAGAGGAGGTTATTTTCTTCTACTATTACCTTGGGGTTATATTGTTTTTCATTCTCCCGTGTCTTTATATTGCTATACGCATTGATATACACGGTTTGTAATTTCGGGGTTGTTTTCGGGCTTTATATTTTCCATTATATTTCGGAGCTTCATGCTTTCGTTTTCTCTTCCCGACTTTAAATCAAGCGAATAATGGTTCAAAATTTGTAGATATGGATTTTGAAATGAACATAATTAATGTTCTAAGAAAGAAACGGTAATGGCACAATCTGACTTGTCAAATTACCAGAATACCTCGAAAAAGACCGAATCATCAAGAAAAATATTTTCTTAATATGTTTAGAGGTTAAATAGAATGAAAGGGTTATGTAACATGGTTCATGATGAGGGTATGATCTGTGAACCTTTATCACGTTCCATTAGAAACTCAGCATGACTTACTGTAATATAATCAAGTTGATCAAGTGTCATTATATTATATTAACTCATGCTTCAATTCCCAACATTACTTCAAAACATTTATATTTTAAACTTGAAAGTTTCAGAATTTAGAAACTAAAATAGTTTCTTTTATGGTGTAACACAGATATCGTAAATAGAAAATTGATTTTCGATAAGAATGATTATGAAATTATCTCCAGAAATATGGAGGATATTTATAATGAAAGATACGATGATATCTTAGAATTTCTAATATCAGAGGATGATGAAGAATATTGTCCGCAAGGGTTTAGATTCAGAAGCAAGGTATTCGTTAATGGCTTCAACAGATACTGAATCATTTGGATTCTTTGAAGACAGGTTTTGTCCTTGTGATTTATCCACAGCCTCTTTCATACTTTGCTCAATCCGTTTTCCAGTTCCAAACTTTCTCTTTTTCTCAGCTTTACCACCATACTATTCTTTATCATCAAACTTTTGACTGTTAAGGTCGTTTACAGTTTTTGCTGCTTCATCAACATTTTTCCAAAATTCGGAGAACTAGTTTAGTAGTTTGGGGTGTTTTTCGGAAACTTCACATTCGAAGTATGTAAGTCCAAGAGGTAGACGTTATATGTACACATATAACTGTTGGCGTAGACGTGCTACAAGATTTCAAAATACTGATTGCTAATTCCTGATAGTTGGTATGGCAATTGCCGTTACAAGATGTGGATGAGTACATGATACGGTTTCAATGAGTATAAGGATTTTTCGGAAGGTCAAAGATCAATGAAGTTGTTGATAAATTTACTGCTAATGTGGTGGAACATGAAAGGTTCCCCAGTAACAAAAACGTATATGCCAAAGTTACAAGTCTGAAAGGTCGTCGTTGACTGGTTGAACGGTTGATAATACTGGATACTTTTGGAAAGGAATTGCAAGGTTATTTTCAGTAATAACAATGCTAAAGGATCTTTCACATTTTTGAAGTCAAAGTATAGCTTTGAAAGATGTAGAGATCTAAGAATGATGTCACCCGTTAAATCTTGACTTGGATTCTGATCCGTCAATATCAGAATATGTAATTGAATTTGTATGGAAACGATTGTATATCGCTGTGAGCATAGTTAATAATTTTTGAATCAAAGTTGAAGAATGTACAGTGTAACATATTAATTGTGAACTTAAATATTTCCCGGGAATTACCTACCCGTTAAAGATTTCACAAGTAATATTTTGTACAAAAGAATTTTTATTACCGTCTTTATGAAAATATATGTATGTATATTTTCTTCAGATGTAATACAGATTTGATGAGTTAATATCATATTAAGCTCATTTGATTTTTGACTTGAATTAGAAATGAATAAAACATTAAAGATTTAATAATCTTTACGGAGTATTTCACTAATGTAATCAATACTCAGTTTTATTGATATTTTCTCAGTGAATTATGTTGGTGCTCATGGAACTCTTGCTAACTTCGCAAGGTACGAATGATGTTTTCTAGAAAGTTTCGAATACATCGAAGATGAAAGTATAAAATCAACCATATAATTGAATAATATACTTAGTTTATTATGAAATGGAATTCATTGAGTTGGAAACAGAGATTGTAGTTAACGATGGTTAAGTCATTAACGAAGTATGTACATCATAGCATATTAGTAATATGAATTAACCGAGTAGTACCTACCAGTTAAGATTCATACATAATAACTTGGTACGAAAAGATTTATTTTGATTTCAAAATTCATATATATTAAATATACATAAAATTTCTTCAGGGGAAATGAGTTAATACTTCATCGGTTATTGTTGCTGGTATTTCTTGGTAACTACGGTGCGTATGACATTGATGCTCGTGGAACAGATTGTGAAGTTGAGGTTTGCGATGCGGATGTTGTTGGTGGTGTTAATGGTACTGTTGGTGTTGTTGTCGGTGGTACTGTTGATGCCGGTGATGCTGCTGGTGCTTGTAACCTTTGCACCATATTCTCCAAAGCCACTACCCGAGCGCGAAGCTCGTTGACTTCTTCTACTACACCGGGATGATTGTCGATTCGGACGAGCGGACGAATAAGATTTAGAATGTGAGATAGTATATAATCATGACTAGATACTCTGGAAATGAGATAGAAAATGGTATTACGAACAGGTTCGCCGGTAAGTGCTTCAGGTTCTTCGTCAAGAGGGAAATGTGGTGGATGGAAGGGATCGCCTTCTTCTTGTCTCCAATAATTAAGTAGGCTACGAACCCAACCCCAATTCATCCAGAATAGATGATGGCTAGTTGGTTGATCCATTCCAGTTACACTTTCTTCAGAGTTCAGGAGAATATCCATATCGGAATAGCTGTCGGAATTTAAGGAATTTGAACTAGATACGAGATCCATCTTGTATAATTAGATAGATGATTTTTGATATGAAATAGATTATAGAATTTAGTTTGGTATTCTTCAATACATAATTTAGATATGTATATATAATACCAAATTCCATAAATCACGGAGAAATTTTTGGAAGATGTCAGGAAAAGTTTACAGTAACAGATACGCTAAGATATGAATTTTTGTCTATACACTATTTATGCAATCAATGCAGCAAAACGTGTCTAGACTTAAGAATGATAAGCATGTAATTTTCGACAAAAAATGATAAGCAAAACTTTTAACATGCAGACACGGTCGAAGTCCAGACTTACTAATGCATCTTAACAACTATCAGTTAGACACATTCATGTAAGACCTGGTTCGCTAGGACCAACGCTCTGATACCAACTGTGACGATCGCTCCAAATCCATTTGGCCGAATACGTCATTCATTGATTTCATTGCGAGGTATTTGACCTCTATATGATACGTTTTATAAACATTGCATTCTTTTGAAAAGGCACACCATAAATTAATATTAAATCAAAGGTTTTCGACATCTAATGATTTCTACATATAAACAATCACCTTATATAATAGTTTACAACAGTACTTCCGTTGACAATGCAGTCTAAATAAGGTACATGGTGATGAATTGGTGAATGCAACGTTTTCTTGAAAAATATTCCATGTAAGACTCCATGCACATAGCTTGTCTATCATATAAGCAAACAGCGGAAGACTTCTAGGGAACCTGAAAATAAACATGCTAACAAGTGTCAACACAAAGGTTGGTGAGTTCATAGTTTTAGTGTTTCGCATAATCTGCATATAAAAGTGGATAACAAGATTTCAGTTGTTTCATCCAGAAACGTTTATCAAAATATTCTACGAAATTGAGCACCCTGGTAACTAAAATTAACGTATATATAAGTTGTACCCTTTGTATAATCATCTTAATAATACACGTAAACCAACGTGTACGCTTCTCAAATAGCATACGTCCGTTAAAAGGCTAGTGCTCTAGCTCGGACGGGGATATCAAGCCCTATGGATCCATATACTACTACTCGCGCCCACCAGTTCTTATAACTGGCAGTTACTAGTTACCAAAGCTAAGGGATTTTCGGTTCAAACTCAGTGTAGAATTTAGTATGTACTTGTATCCATTACATTTAAAATAAAGTGCATGTATTCTCAGCCCAAAAATATATTGCAAAAGCAATGAAAAAGGGAGCAATGAAACTCACGCATATAAATCTAATATTTTCAGTATTTATAAACAGTCGCATGTATTCTCAGCCCAAAAATATATTGAGTAAAAGGGATCATATGAAACTCACGCATATAAATATTGTAAATCAGTTAATAAAGCATTTGCATGTATTCTCAGCCCAAAAATGTAGAGAGTAAAAGGGATCATATGAAACTCACCTTAGCAGCACATACAGTTGTTCATCGTAATGTGACCGAAACTCGGTATATCAAAGAATCGTAGATCTCAACATAGAGAACATATGTTGGTCAATAAATGTCTATCAAGCTAGGTCAGGTCATAGTGTATCACAATCCTAATGCTCGAGATCGACATACAAAAGTTATCCAAAGTCGTTTCAAAAAGTCAATTTTGACAATAGTTTAACAAAATGAGACGTGCCTTATATAAAGATTCATTTACTCGGTTAGCAATATTTAAAAATTCACTTTATCAATCTCGTAAACAAGTTGTTTAAATCTTAATTGTAGATTCAAAAGCAATTTCAATTAACGTCAATCATAATTCAGTTGATCATATCTTTTAATCCGTTCATCGAAACTATTCGGTGTCTAAATGAAAAGTTATCGATTTTTCGCCAGCTTTCCAAAAACATGTATATCATATACCTTTTACCAGTAATATATGGATTTAATTCGTGATTCATTATAAACTGTTTAACGATGAAATTTAGCATACAAGCATTTATAAATATATATACTCGAGTACTAGACATGGATACACTATTAATATATAATAGATAAAATATAAGTACTTACGTATTAATATTGAGATTCAATATTGTAGGAAAGTACGTAGACGTAACGAGATGATAAACACTAGGTTTGATTCATAAATATATCCCCGAACATTACCCATAACCTCCTTGGCAATAACCCATAATTTCCTTAGCTCTATCCCGCTCTTAAAACCATTTTGAAAGTGACACACTCATAACCTCGTCGTAGTATTTTATGTATAATACTAATTAATAATATTAATAATAATAAGATTAATAATAATATTAATCTTAATAATAATAATAATAATAATAATAATAATAATAATAATAATAATAATAATAATATAAATATGGAGTATGATATGTATGTGTGTAAGACAGAGACCAAAATGCTTGAGCTTTTATAGGTGTGGCCTGATTATGATGCCCATGCGATTGCATGGGTTTTATGCCTATTTGCCATGCGATCGCATGGCCGTCAGATCCAGCTCACATGTTTTTTGTAATTTTGTTTGTCGACATAATTTAATATAATATATATAATATATTTAATTTAAATAATTAATTATATATTATATTAAATTCACATGCATAGTTGACTTGTAATTTTTGTTCCGATAAGTCGTACGTCATCACTCGACTTATGTCCCGGTTCCGGTTTTTCGAGTGTCTCTTCGTACGTTGAGAAAACTTGTACATTACGTTTCGCGACTCGTACCTTTGTCAAAATATAGTCTTAAATTATTCCTAAACTATACCACTCAAAGTATATCTTAAACTTTCGAGTATTTTGGTCATTTACTTCTATAAATCATCGTCTCGTTATTTGTTATTATATATATAATAACAGATTGTTTTATGACCAAGTTAATATTATATTTAAATATATATATTCAATATTTAATAAACACGTTTTTAAAATACATAACACAGGTTATTCATATATCTAATTCCAACAGTTAATATTCCTTATTATTGTATGTGTCCAAGTTACGTTATTTAAACAAACACTTTATCATTTGTTCCGAATACCGTTAAAAATGAATGATTTCTCAAATCAACGTGGACCTCTCAATAGAGACCCGTAATGATATCATAATCCTTAAGAGACTCAGTAAATGTCTTTTACTTGAATTGTTTGGCATAATCTTTTAACTCTGTAGTTAAATATATCAATCAGGTAATCAATCAAATAAGATTAATGCACAGTATCATATACCCAACACTTAGTTACGTTTTCAAGTTATAGTATATGTATCTATTTACATATAATTATTCGTGCATCATCGTGAATAAACGAAAGGTAATTGAATAGTTCAAGAATTTTGAGAGTCAGTTTAACAGACTTTGCTTATCGTATCGAAATCATATAAGATTAAGTTTAAATTTGGTCGAAAATTTTCGGGTCATCACACATTTGCTATCAACAAATTATCACAATATATGCATAATCCTTCCACTGCTCATTGGATTGCACTGAAACATCTCCTGCGTTATTGTGATGACCCAAAAATTTCCGACCAAATTTAAACTTTATCTTTATATGATTCCGACACGATAAGCAAAGTTTGTTAAGATAAATCTCAAGAAGTGTAAACTGTATTCATACATTCATTACCCTTCGACTGTTCTCGACGATTCACGAACCATTAAATGGATATGATTATACATATATATGTATATAATATAACTTAAAAATAATAACAAAGTATTAAACATATAATACTTTACATGAACGTATTTGTTTCAATATGTTTATCAGTGGAGTTAGAAGATAATATCAAATGATTGAATTATCAGATACATTGAATTATGATTACGAGTCTCTGTTGAGAGGTCCACTTTGATTTAGGAAACTTTTCCTTTTAACAGTATTCGGAATAATTGGTAAAGTGAATTGCAAGTAAGAACAAAGTATCAATTAACGGAAACTAGACAAGAGTTAGTGGAGATTCCTATTTGATTTTCAATTTATGCTTTACAACATTTTCCTCGTGATTTTAATAAGATAACTATTTTAACTTTCATATTAAAGTTGGAACGTGGAATGTAAATAACTTAGAAGTTGGATATCGACATTTTACATTAAGATATTTCATATGTTTATTTAACCTTTGGATTTTATATCATGTTTCATCAACAAACGTTAATTAAAAAACTTGAAATCTATTAAGAGTATATTTAATCTTACTTTTTTAAAATGTTTTACGATATAACAACTTCTTCTATTATAACCTTTTTAGTAAAATGATTCTTAAATATATTTAGTTTTGGAAAACAAAGGTTTCATATTTATTTAATATTGTTTAAAACGTACAAAAACATTTTTTTTGGTTTAAAAAGAACTTTATTAGAAAAATGTTTTATAAGATAATTTGTTCATAAGTTTTAAAGAACTTAATTAAAGCTTTGTATCATAAATTACACATATATATATATATATATATATATATATATATATATATATATATATATATATATATATATATATATATATATATATATATATATATATTGTTTCAAAAACGTAAACGTGATACGACATAATATTTTCTATTACTTACACGTTTTGAACTTTGAAATATAATTAGATAGATATTTCAATTATATATAAGATATACAAAATTATATTTTTTTAATAGGAATATATATATATATATATATTACAATGCGTTAATGTATAATTTAAATATAAAACGTTTTGATATTAGTAAATGTATTTTAATAAACAACGAAATATTGATTTATAGAAACAAATGACCACAACACTCAGATGAAGAGATTATACTTTGGGTAATATAGATTATAGATGATTAAGTCTAGTTATTGATAATAGGTACACGTCGCGTAACATAAAGAACTAGTTTTCTGAGTGTACGAAAAGCCGCGAGAAACCGGAACCAGATCATAAGTCGAGGGATAACGTACGAGTCATCGGAACAAAAATTACAAATTAACTATGCATGTGAATTTAATATAATATATAAATAATTATATAAATTAAATATATATATAATAATAATATAAAGTGTCGGCAGGTTTAAAAAGTCGAATGTGGCCATGTTCATTTAGCCATGCGATCGCATGGCTATACCATTCAAGCCCCATGCGATTGCATGGGGGGGTTAGGTGGGAAAGATTGCTTAAAAGCTCGATAGTTCTAAGTTTCTGAATCCATAATTCACACTCGATATCTCTCTCAATATATTCATACTTATATTATTATTATTATTAAGATTAATATTATTATTAATCGTATTTTTATTATTAGTAGTTGTATTATTATTAGTGTTATTATACATAAAATACTATGACGAGGTTATGAGCGAGTTATTTCAAGACGGGTTTTTCGAGAGGGATAGAGCTAAAGAAATTATGGGTTATAGCTATGGAGGTTATGGGTAATGTTCGGGGGTATAGCTCGTGAGGTCAACCTTGCGTTTATCATCTCCATTGCGTCTACGTACTTTCCTGCAATATTGAATCACAATATTGATACGTGAGCACTCATAACTTAACTTTTATATATTAATAGTGTATCCTTGACTAGTGCTCGAGTGTATAGGATATTACATGCTTGTACATTTAATATTGTCGTTAAATAGTTGACGATAGATTATGAACTAGTTACATATGCGGTTGAGATAAGGTATATGATATGCATGTCGTTGGAAAGCTAGCGAAAAATTAAGAACTTTTCATTTAGAACTCGGATGGTTTCGATGACCATATTAGAAGTTATAGTCAACTGAATTTTTGTATTATTGTTAAAATGATTATTATTATTCTCGTCGTTATTATCGTCGTTATAATTATTATATAATAATTATTATTATTATTATTATTATTATTATTATTATTATTATTATTATTATTATTATTATTATTATCATTATCGTTATTAATAAAAGGTATTATCATTAAAAATTGTTATTTTTATTATTATTACTATCGTTATTATCGTTTAGGTTATAATTAGTATTATTATTATTATTATTATTATTATTATCATTAAAATAGTTATTAGTATTATCATTAATATTATCATAATATTTATTATTATTAGTATTATTATAATTAAAACCAATATTAGTAACATCTAATTATTATGATAACTATTATTTTCATTATTATGAACGCGATATAAAAGACGACTAAAAGCTATTAACAAATTAATTACGAAATAATGAGTATAAGTATCATGATGAAATTAAAATATTGAAAGGTATTGATTTAGATAAAAAAAAATATCGTTTTCATTATTTTTATCATTGTTATTATTAAAAGTATTATTATTATTAAAACTATCATTTTTGCAAAAATTATTATTTATAGGAATATCATTGTTAATATAAAATATCATTATCATTTTAGTATTACTATTAATAAAAATTATCATTTCATCATAATATCATTTTTAGTAAATATAAATATTGTTATTATTAAGTAGAATAATAATAATAATTATTATTATTACAAAATAATACAACTTTTACTTATTATTATTATTATTATTATTATAATTATCAATATTATTTTATCAAATAAATATGTGATACGAAGATAATTTTACCATGCGTAATATAATTACATACCACTATATATTTTTATGATATTTAGTGAACTTTATAAATTTTATTATTTAAGATATATAAAAGTATATTTTATCATATATAAATTTTAAATATAAATTTTATTAACAAATGACTTTTATTAATTACTCTAATAAAATCTTATAGATATAGTTAACGACTATATTTATGTATACAATTTTTGGAAGTCATTTTGGATTAGATGACTTTTGTTGACTTTTGCATAATAATCTCGAGCACTAGGATTGTGATACACTATGACTTGACCTAAATTATTAGACATATATTGACTAACAGATATATATATATATACTTAATATAGGTTCGTGAATCCGAGGCCAACCTTGCACTTGTTCAATGACGACATATGTATTTTTACTACGAAATACAGTATTGTGAGTTTCATTACTCCCTTTTTAAATAATTTTGCAATATATATTTTTGGGACTGAAAATACATGCGCTTTTATAAATATTTGACGAAATAGACACAAGTAATCAAAAATTACATTATATGGTTGAATGGATCGAAGCCGAATATGCCCTTTTAGCCTGGTAATCTAAGAATTAGGGAACCAAGCCCCCTAATTGACGCGAATCCTAAAGATAGATCTATCGGGCCCAACAAGCCCCATCCATGGTTGCGGATGCTTCAATACTTCAAAAATTTAATATCATGTCCGAAGGATGTCCCGGAATGATGGGGATATTCTTATATGCATCTTGTGAATGTCGATTATCAGGTGTTCAATCTATATGAATGATTTTTATCTCTATGCATGGGATGTTTATTTATGAGAAATGGAAATGAAAATCTTGTGGTCTATTAAAATGATGGAAATGAATGATTACGATAAACTAATGAACTCACCAACCTTTTGGTTGACACTTTTAAGCATGTTTATTCTCAGGTATTAGAGAAATCTTCCGCTGTGCATTTACTCATTTTAAAGATATTACTTGGAGTCATTCATGGCATATTTCAAAAGACGTTGCATTCAAGTCGTTGAGTTCAATAGAGATTATTATTAATTAAATGACAGATTAGGTCATTTATAGGTTGGATATTATGAAATGGTATGCATGCCTGTCAACTTTCGATGTAAATGAAAGTTTGTTTTAAAAAAAAAACGAATGCAATGTTTGTAAAATGTATCATATAGAGGTCAAATACCTCGGAATTCTTCATTAGTGTGACCGGAATGGATCAACCAATCAGCCATCATCTATTCTGGATGAATTGGGGATGGGTTCGTGAAATGCCCCGTTCATATACAATATAAACGATTCACAATAGTTGATTACATCGCGAGGTAATTGACCTCTATATGATACATTTTACAAACATTGCATTCGTTTTTAAAAGACAAACTTTCTTTACATCGAAAGTTGACGGCAAGCATACTATTTCATAATACCTCCAACTATAATTGACTTAATAATAATCTTGATGAACTCGACGACTCGAATGCAACGTCTTTTGAAATATGTCATGAATGACTCCAAGTAATATCTCTAATATGAGCAAATGCACATCGGAAGATTTCTTTCATACCTGAGAATAAACATGCTTTCAAGTGTCAACCAAAAGGTTGGTGAGTTCATAGGTTTATCATAGAACAATAAAATTCATCATTTTGATAGATCATAAGATTTAAATCCTGCATGGTACAAATGGGCCCGAATCCTATACCCACCTGTAATGTACATGCGATATCTTTTAAATACAGTACACCTTTCTCGTGTACGAAATCATCTTTCATAAATCTTAGTAACCGTACACATATCTTGTGCACAAAAATAACATACACATAATCTGTGTATAAAATCATTCTCTCGATACATAACATTCACTTTTCATTGCTTTCATAGCTTGGCTTGGTAACCGACCTTAACATATAATGCGCATAATAATATCCCCAAAACAGAACATCTCGTCTGTATAATAATCATATAAACTTTGAAGTACTAAACACCACGCCCACTAGCCCTTCCGTCTAGTGAACATTCTGGGTGGGGGTGTTAAACCCGGTAGCTACCTTTAGGATTCGCGTCAATTAGGCGTGCACTAATTCTCAAAATTAGTGATGTTCTCTAATTCTTAGGTTACCAAGCAATAATAATCAGGGGAAAAATATTCATATCAATTGTGACAATTATCACGTCCACATAATTCAATGGTGGCAATTATCACGTCCACATAATTCATTCGAGGAATGTTTTGCTTGTGTCTATTAATGGTGTATCCTATCGTATACACACATAAAAGGCATAATAGTTGCATAAAAATAGCATCAGGAAGGCTGGAAACAACAGTTTTGTGGAGTTGTCCGTCCAGCGTTCTCCGCTGTACAGGCTGCTCCGTCATGCGTAAGCCCTGAAGGCTGCCTAGCACATAAGCCCTGGCCGGAGAGCGCCGCATTTAGCATAAATTTCGGAGCACATGTAACAGAACGTATCATCATTTGACACGTGTCCCCAAACAAATCTGGTAGATCTGACACTATAAATAGACCCCTTGGGTCGTCATTTTACACAAGTTCAGACATTCTTACAACTTTGAGAGCTGAGACTTCACCTCTCTCTTTCTCTCTCTACTTTCTCTCACTAGAAATCATCCGGCTAGCACTTATACGCTCTGCGGACGACAGATTGATTAAGCCACCCCACAAGTTCTTACACTTGTGAACCGGGTCTGCAGGGATTATTTCCCGAGGGTAAAAATCAATCAGCAACACTCTGCCCTCCTAAAGCTAGATCACTTCTAGTATCTTGTTGACATACTAAGCCTTACCTCATAAGGAAATAGGTGTTAACATCTATCTCGTCAAATATTTAAAAAAGCATTTCATATATTCGCAGTTCAAAATGTATTTCAAAAGCATTTAATAAAGCAGTTGTAAAAGTAGCGCATGTATTCTCAGTCCCAAAAATGTAAAGAGTAAAAGGGAATCAAATGAACTCACCTAATGTATTTTGTGGTAAAAATACATATGACTATATTGAACAAATGCAGGGTTGGCCTCGGATTCACGAACCTATATCATTTGTATATTTATTAATACACATTATTGATTATGTTATTTATGTATATATATCTAAAAGGATTATTGTAGTTATATTAGTATCTATATATATTTAGTATTATACTAAAAATACCTAATTTGTTATATGTAATCATATATATAATGATAATATATTTTTCATATAGTTATATGGATTATCAATATAATTATAGTATATATATATAATAAGTGTGTTTTTGTGTACAAAATATTTATTTATTAAAAATGATAGTTTTAATGTTATTGTTTTACTAGTGATAATAATAATAACGTTATGAATAATGATAATATTAATAATTATAGTAATATTGTGAATAATGATACTTATGTTAGTAAAAATAACAAAAATACTTTTATTGATCATATTAATACTAATGATAATAATTTTTAATAGTAATAATAATAACAATAACAACAATAAATAATAATAGAAGTAAAAATAATAATAATAATAATCATAATAATTAATAAGAATAATAAAAATAAAAAAAAATAGTTGTGTATACCCTTTAAAGCTTCTGTAAAAAGAATTGCCCATAACGAGGCTCGAACCCGTGACCTCTCGATAACCCGCTAACACCCTACACCATTGCTCTGTGACTGTCTTTCTGTTATAATCCCAATCGAATTAATTTATAACCCGTTTATCCTGTCACCCTATTTCTACTTCGTTTTCACAAACTTAAATCGACTCAGGATCAATTCAATCACACACCCACACATTGGATTTGTTTTTCTGTATTTATAAACTAAACAGAGCTGTATGAAATTTGCTGGTATTAATTAAAATAGCAGAAAGAATTTGTACAGCTCGCTGTAACAGAAAAAAATGGAAACGATGAACATAAATTGTGATTTTAAAATTGAGACCGTTTTAACCCATGATTTCTATACAGAATATTTCGCAAATCACTCTTAGAAACTTTCTTCATAATCAATTGAATCTAATTTGTAACACAGAAATCGAATTTGTTCATAGAATCCAGTTTGACTTTTTTTGTTTTTTTAAAAAAATAACTTTGACTCACGAAATTTGAAATTAATAGAACGAATTGGTTAATAAAAACTTGCAGATAGACTAAATGAAAGATTCTTAACACATCTACAATTATAGATTTTTAAATTTTATAAAAAATCGAGCTTTGGGTAATATGAGAGACGAACAGAGCATGGACTGCTCTTTTAAAAGAAAATTTGTTTTAAATTTAAGTAAATAAAGGGTGTATTGATCTTATTTGATACTGATAATGACATACTGAATCCCTCTTCTCAAATATCTTGACTTAATTGGTTTATGGCAGAAGCAAATCGCCAAATATCAATTAATCGTACAAACAAAAAATAAAAAATAAAAAGTGATATGGATTTCCAACTGAATTTAGATTAATCCTGTGTATAGATTCATTTTTGTAGTAGATCCAGAGACAAGAACAAAATTTTTTACAGTGTGATGGGTATGTGCAACGGATCCAGCTTCTTATTCGCATGATATCATATAATATATATACTGATTAATAATTATATTTAATAACAATCAAAGTTTTATAATAATTATATAGATTTATATGATGTGGCTATAATTATATGTATATATCAATTTATGTGTACATGTATATATATTCTGCATATATTTATTTGTATTCTTTTATGTTGAATATGTAAATATATTAGTATATGAATTATATAAAGAAACATAATAATAATAATTATATTAAATATTAATTTTATTACTAATAATAATAATAAATATCAATAATATCAATAACAATACTTGCACACCTCAAGTTTTATGTATTTTAATATCTGATTCTAAATTTTTAATAAGTCACTAATACAAATATATTAATACTATACTACTGATAATAATATTGTTAATAATAATAATACTATTTATAAAGAGATTAATAATAATAATGATGTTGACAATGATACAATAATATTAGTAATTATATTAACTTAAATGTATAAGTCTTAATAATATTATTAATATTGAATGTAATGATGTAACAAATATAATATACAATATTATATTATGTGATAACATTTATTTATATCTTACAACTAATTATAAATTATATATATATTCATATATATTCATTTTAATCACACTTATTTACTTTGTATATTATTTTTACATAGTTAATTCTAATGATTTAATTGTAGTTTACTATCTAAATTTTATTATCATACTAGTATTTATATTTACATATATATATATATATATATATATATACATACATATTAGTTTACAACAATTGTTCGTGAATCGTCGGTAATGGTCAAAGTCAAATGTATTTATGATAAATAGTTCCAACATTTTGAGACTCAGTTTAATAGACTTTGCTTACCGTGTCGAAACTATATAAGATTTAAGTTTAAATTTGGTCGAAAATTTTCGGGTCGTCACAGTACCTACCCGTTAAAGAAATTTCGTCCCAAAATTTGAGTGAGGTGGTCATGGCTAGCAATAAAAATGTTTTCATGACGAATATGAGTTGATAAATAGAGTTTTAGCATTATTGACTAATATAGATAAAACAATTCGATTATTCGAAGAGCATGAATGAAGCTATCACAAAAGAGTGAAATGAATAAATGCATATTCATCTTGTCTGGTGACGTAGTCACGGTTGATTTCCGAAAATCAAGGAATTTAAAGAAAATCTTCAAAATCTAAAAGATTTGATCCTTCGGTGAGTAAGGACATTAAGATCTCTATAATTAAATACGGTGATCTGCCTCGATTACTCTGTCTGGTATTTCCATTATAAATTAAACTCTTTTGTTCCATTATTCTCACTATTCCTATACTTTCTTTCTTAATTCATACATCCAAAAGATTGTGAAAATGTTTAATCTCGTTCTAATCCTTGATATTTTTCTAATTATCACCTCTGTTATCCTTTTTTTCAATCTTCCACCAGAAAAATCTGTTTACTTCTACTATTACCTTGGGGTGATACTATTCTTAATTATACCGTGTCTTTATATTGCTATTCGTATTAATATCCACGGTTTGTAATTTCGGTGTTGTTATTGGGCTTTATATTTTCTCTTATATTTTGGAGCTCTTTGCCTTTTTATTATCTTCTCTACCTCTAGTAAAGCGAGTAACGGTCCAGAATTCGTAAGTACGGAATTTTGAATGAACTTAATGTTCTAAATAAGAAAGAACGTAATCGCACGATTTGATTTGTCAAATTACCTGAATCACTGAGAATAGAACTATCAAGAGTATACTTTCTTGATATGTTCAGAAGTTAAGCAGAATGAAAGAGTTATGTAACATGGCACATGATGACGTTATGATCTTTGAATCATCACGTCCCATTAGAAACTCAACATAACTTACTGTAATATAATCACGTTGATCAAGTGTCATTATATTATACTAACTCATGCATCAATTTCCAACACTACTTCAAAATCATTCATAATTCAAACTCGAATTTTTAAAGAAATTTAGAAACTAAGGTAGTTTCCTTTATGATGTAATATAGATAGCACGAAGAGATAAATAATTTCGGACGAGAATATTTATGAAAATATCTTCAGAAATATCAAAGATATTTATGATGATATTTTGGAATTTCTAAGTTCGATGGTTGATGAAGAAAGGTTTCCCTCATGATTTTAACATGAGTACGGAGCTAGATATTCGTTGAAGGTTTCATCGGATCCAGAATTACCTGGTTTCTTTGAATATATGGTATGGTCCTTGTATTTGGCCTTGGTCTCCTTTATGGTTTGCTCAATCTGTTTTTCAGTACCAAATTTTCTATCGAGCGTTCCTAACACTCCTTTCTTTATCATCAAACTTTTGGCCATTTAGACCATCTACAATTTTCTGTTTCCTCTGCCTTTAATGCTACGATATCTGAATCATCGGTTATCAATCCGAGGTGGTTTCAGGAGGATTGTTTTTTAGATGATTAAACGCTGATGGTAATATGGTGGAATATAAAAGGTTCCCCGGTAACAATAAAAGAGCACACATATATATATCAAGGTGTTAATAAGGTTGTTTCGAACGAAAAGTCGAAGTTGACTTGCTGGAGCTGCGACAAAATTTGCTACTTTGAAAGGGATTACCAAATTATTTTGGGTAATAATAACACTAAAGGAATTAGCACAGCTACATGTTAAACGTTTACTCAGTTTCCGAGAGTTTTTCAGGTGCATAACTATAAGCATAAATCTTTTCTTCCGTAGATGAAGTGCGGTTGGTTCATCTTCTCGATTGAGGTGTCTTCAAGAATCATGAAAGGTTTGAACGCAGATTGTAATCGTCAAGATACAAATCAGGTCTAAGATGAGATCAAGTGGCAAACTTAAATAAATGTTTAGTTTCTTATGTTATAATCAATATTTTAATTCATTTTAATTTTCCAATATTATTAGTCCACAGTCGATAGTCCACAGTTAACAGTCCAATAATTCATATATAGTTTAATATATAATATTCGAATTAATTAATATGTATCGTGACCCGTGTACATGTCTCAGACTCGATCACAACTCAAAGTATATATATTATTTAAGAATCAACCTCAACCCTGTATAGTGAACTCGTGCATTACAGCATATAGAGTGTCTATGGTTATTCCAAATAATATATATAGATGCGTCGATATGATATGTCAATACTTTGTATACGTGTCCCGATATTTAAAGTGTGTAAAGTAAATAACAGAAATTAAATGACGATAAATAAAATTGCGAGAATTAAAATGCAATAAATAAATTGCGATAATTAAAATGTACAATAAGGAATTAACAGTTAGCTAGGAACAGTTAGTTAGGATTTTGTTAGCGTGGATTCTTAACAAATGTTCTCATTGTTAATTTGTGTGTTTCTAACAAATTTTATTTTTGTCCATTGTTTTCTTCATTATGCCACTTGTTGGATTCTGATAGGTCAAAATTCAAATATAAAATTGAATGAAAATGGTTATTCTGTGGTGAACGGATTCGTATATCTATGGATGTAAGTAGGATAGTAAATGACTGTTGAATCAGATTCGAAGAATGTACAATGTAACTTATTAATGTGAAATCTAAATATTCCTCGGGTATTACCTACCCGTTAAAATATTTTCACCATTTACAGTTTGTACAAAAGAACTTTTTATTACCATCCTTATGAAAATATATATACATATATATTTTCTTCAGATGTAATCATGGATTTAATGAGTTAACATGATATTAATCTCATTTGCTTTTTAGTTAGAACTAGAGTACATAATCTCTAAAACATTAGAGATTACATAATCATCATGTCGAACGAAGATAAATGATGTAGAACGTCATGTAGAACGATGATTATACTCGAGGTACAGAATGAGATGTTGAGGCATGTGATGTTGAGACTTGGGTTGTTGGTGGTACTGGTGTTGATGTTGATTGGTACTGTTGGCACTAGTGATGTTGCTGAAGCTGGTAGGTTTTGCACCACGTTTTCCAAATTGATTACTCGAGCGTGAAGTTCGTTGACTTCTTCCATTATTCCGGGATGATTGTCGGTTCGGACGAGCGGATGAATGAGGTTTAGAATCTGAGATAGTATATGATCGTGACGAGATACTCTGGAAATGAAAGAGAAAATGGTGTCTCGAACAGGTTCACCGGTAAACGCTTCAAGTTCATTGTCAAAAGGTGAATTCGATTGGTAGATGGAAGGGATCACCTTCTTCTTGTCTCCAATGATTGAGGAGGCTACGAACTCATCAGATGAATTTGGGGATGGCTGATTGGTTGATCCATTCCAGTTGCACTGCTTTCGGAGTTTAGGTGAGCATCCATGTCGGAATAGCTGTCAGAATAACTATCGGAATAGCTATCGAAATCTGAGGGACTCGAACTGGTTGAGGGATTCATCTCGTACGATCAGATGAAGGATTTTTGATAACAAATAGATTATAGGATGTAGATTAGTACCCTGCAATACATAATTTACATATGCATATATAATACTAAAACCCCATAAGTTACGGAGGAATCTACGGAAGCTGTCAGGCAAAGGTAACAATAATATATACACTAAGATATGAATTTTATCTATACACTATTCATGCAATCAATGCAGTAAGATGTGTCTAGACTAGGAATGATAAGCAGGTAATTTTCTAAGGATAATAAGTAGATGATTTTCGACACGAATGATAAGCAAAACTTTTGACATGCAGACACGATCGAAGTCCAGACTCACTAATGCATCCTAACAACTTATCAGTTAGACACACTAATGCAGACTTGGTTCGCTAAGACCACCACTCTGATACCAACTGAAAGGCCCGTTCATATACAATATAAACGATTCACAATAGTTGATTACATCGCGAGGTAATTGACCTCTATATGATACATTTTACAAACATTGCATTCGTTTTTAAAATACAAACTTTCTTTACATCGAAAGTTGACAGCAAGCATACTATTTCATAATACCTCCAACTATAATTGACTTAATAATAATCTTGATGAACTCAACGACTCGAATGCAACGTCTTTTGAAATATGTCATGAATGACTCCAAGTAATATCTCTAATATGAGCAAATGCACAGCGAAAGATTTCTTTCATACCTGAGAATAAACATGCTTTCAAGTGTCAACCAAAAGGTTGGTGAGTTCATAGGTTTATCATAGAACAATAAAATTCATCATTTTGATAGATCATAAGATTTAAATCCTACATGGTACAAATGGGCCCGAATCCTATACCCACCTGTAATGTACATACGATATCTTTTAAATACAGTACACCTTTCTCGTGTACGAAATCATCTTTCATAAATCTTAGTAACCGTACACATATCTTGTGCACAAAAATAACATACACATAATCTGTGTATAAAATCATTCTCTCGATACATAACATTCACTTTTCATTGCTTTCATAGCTTGGCTTGGTAACCGACCTTAACATATAATGCGCATAATAATATCCCCAAAACAGAACATCTCGTCTGTATAACAATCATATAAACTTCGAAGTACTAAACACCACGCCCACTAGCCCTTCCGTCTAGTGAACATTCTGGGTGGGGGTGTTAAACCCGGTAGCTACCTTTAGGATTCGCGTCAATTAGGCGTGCATTAATTCTCAAAATTAGTGATGTTCCCTAATTCTTAGGTTACCAAGCAATAATAATCAGGGAAAAAATATTCATATCAATTGTGGCAATTATCACGTCCACATAATTCAATGGTGGCAATTATCACGTCCACATAATTCATTCGAGGAATGTTTTGCTTGTGTCTATCTCGTCAAACATTTATAAAAGTATTTCATGTATTCGCAGTTCAAAATGTATTTCAAAAGCATTTAATAAAGCAGTTGTAAAAGTAGTGCATGTATTCTCTGTCCCAAAAAATGTAAAGAGAATCAAATGAACTCACCTAATGTATTTTGTGGTAAAAATACATATGACTATATTGAACAAATGCAGGGTTGGCCTCGGATTCACGAACATATTTCATTTGTATATTTATTAATACACATTATTGTAATCGAATAAGTTTATATATAGTTAATCTATTAATTATATCATTTTTATATTAATACACACACACACACACACACACATATATATATATATATATATATATATATATATATATATATATATATATATATATATATATATATATATATATATATATATATAAGTCTCTTATATTCTTTTTGTATATGAAATATTGATTATGTTATTTATGTATATATATCTAAAAGGATTATTGTAGTTATATTAGTGTCTATATATATTTAGTATTATACTAAAAATACCTAATTTGTTATATGTAATCATATATATAACGATAATATATTTTCCATATAGTTATATGGATTATCAATATAATTATAGTATATATATAATAAGTGTGTTTTTGTGTACAAAATATTTATTTGTTAAAAATGATAGTTTTAATGTTATTGTTTTACTAGTGATAATAATAATAACGTTATGAATAATGATAATATTAATAATAATAGTAATATTGTGAATAATGATACTTATGTTAGTAAAAATAACAACAAAACTTTTATTGATCATATTAATACTAATGATAATAATTTTTAATAGTAATAATAATAACAATAACAACAATAAATAATAATAGAAGTAAAAATAATAATAATAATAATCATAATAATTAATAAGAATAATAAAAATAAAAAAAATAGTTGTGTATACCCTTTAAAGCTTGTGTAAAAAGAATTGCCCATAACGAGGCTCGAACCCGCAACCTCTCGATAACCCGCTAACACCCTACACCATTGCTCCGTGACTGTCTTTCTGTTATAATCCCAATCGAATTAATTTATAACCCGTTTATCCTGTCACCCTATTTCTACTTCGTTTTCACAAACTTAAATCGACTCAGGATCAATTCAATCACACACCCACACATTGGATTTGTTTTTCTGTATTTATAAACTAAACAGAGCTGTATGAAATTTGCTGGTATTAATTAAAATAGCAGAAAGAATTTGTACAGCTCGCTGTAACAGAAAAAAAAATGGAAACGATGAACATAAATGGTGATTTTAAAATTGAGACATTTTAACCCATGATTTCTATACAGAATATTTCGCAAATCACTCTTAGAAACTTTCTTCATAATCAATTGAATCTAATTTGTAACACAGAAATCGAATTTGTTCATAGAATTCAGTTTGACTTTTTTTGTTTAAAAAAAAAATTAACTTTGACTCACGAAATTTGAAATTAATAGAACGAATTGGTTAATAAAAACTTGCAGATAGACTAAATGAAAGATTCTTAACACATCTGCAATTATAGATTTTTAAATTTTATACAAAATCGAGCTTTGGGTAATATGAGAGACGAACAGAGCATGGACTGCTCTTTTAAAAGAAAATTTGTTTCAAATTCAAGTAAATAAAGGCTGTATTGATCTTATTTGATACTGATAATGACATACTGAATCCCTCTTCTCAAATATCTTGACTTAATTGGTTTATGGCAGAAGCAAATCGCCAAATATCAATTAATCGTACAAATAAATAATAAAAAATAAAAAGTGATATGGATTTCCATCTGAATTTAGATTAATCCTGTGTATAGATTCGTTTTTGTAGTAGATCCAGAGACAAGAACAAAATTTGTTACAGTGTGATGGGTATGTGCAACGGATCCAGCTTCTTATTCGCATGATATCATATAATATATATACTGATTAATAATTATATTTAATAATAATCAAAGTTTTATAATAATTATATAGATTTATATGATGTGGCTGTAATTATATGTATATATAAATTTATGTGTACATGTATATATATTCTGCATATATTTATTTGTATTCTTTTATATTGAATATGTAAATATATTAGTATATGAATTATATAAAGAAACATAATAATAATAATTATATTAAATATTAATTTTATTACTAATAATAATAATAATAAATATCAATAATATCAATAACAATACTTGCACACCTCAAGTTTTATATATTTTAGTATCTGATTCTAAATTTTTAATAAGTCACTAATACAAATATATTAATACTATTTATACTACTGATAATAATATTGTTAACAATAATAATACTATTGATAAAGAGATTAATAATAATAATGATGTTGACAATGATACAATAATATTAGTAATTATATTAACTCAAATGTATAAGTCTTAATAATATTATTAATATTGAATGTAATGATGTAACAAATATAATATACAATATTATATTATGTGATAACATTTATTTATATCTTACAACTAATTATAAATTATATATATATTTATATATATTCATTTTAATCACACTTATTTACTTTGTATATTATTTTTACATAGTTAATTCTAATGATTTAATTGTAGTTTACTATCTAAATTTTATTATCATACTAGTATTTATATTTACACATATATATACATACATATTAGTTTACAACAATTGTTCGTGAATCGTCGGTAATGGTCAAAGTCAAATGTATTTATGATAAATAGTTCCAACATTTTGAGACTCAGTTTAATAGACTTTGCTTATCGTGTCGAAACTATATAATATTTAAGTTTAAATTTGGTCAAAAATTTCTGGGTCGTCACAGTTCGTACCCTCCTCAATCATTGGAGACAAGAAGAAGGTGATCCCTTCCATCCACCACATTGCCCTCTTGGTGAAGAACCTGAAGCACTTACCAGCGAACCTGTTCGAGACACCATCTTCTCTCTCATTTCCAGAGTATCTCGTCATGATTATATACTATCTCTGATTCTAGATCTTATTCATCCGCTCGTCCGAACCGACAATCATCCCGGTGTAATAGAAGAAGTCAACGAGCTTCGCGCTCGGGTAGTGGCTTTGGAGAATAAGGTGTAAAGGTTACAAACACCAGAAGTTGCACCAGCAGCATAACCAGAACCACCATCTGCAAAACCAACAGTACCATTATCACCACCAACAACAACATCCACATCTCACACTTCAACATCACAATCTGTACCTCGAACATCAACGTCATACGCACCATAGATACCAAAGAATACCAACAACAATAACTGATGAAGTATTAATTCATAACTTCATTAGAAAAACATTCTGCGGAAATTATGTAATCTCTAAAAGTCTTAGAGATTATCTATTCCATCCCTAACCATAAATTAGATGAATGAACCAAAATAATAGAAGGAAGAATAGAAACCCTGACAAGAATGATGCGTGATTTACAAGCTAGACTTGTTTTACCAGCAGCATCAACGGTACCGTTAACATCACCAGCACCGTCAGTATCGTGAGCATCATCAGCACTAGCAGCACTTATAACATCACAAGCTCCGACAGTTCAAGAATCACTATGGACATCATTACCAATCAACAACAAGTATTTCATATCAACGAGTTATGAAGTATTAATTCATTTCCACTGAAGGATTTATATGTGTATCTTATATATATATAATTTTAAACCATAATAAATCTTTCCGTACTAAGCTATTATGTGTGAATCTTAACTACTCGGTTAATTCATATTACAAATATGCAATATATTACGTCCTTCGTTTGCAACTTAACCATCGTTGTCTACAATCTCTGTCTCAATTCAATAAATTCCAATTCATAATAAATCAAGTATATTATTCAAATATATGTTTGACTTTACACTTTCATCATCAATGTACTCGAAACTTTTCAGATAACATTATTCGTACCTTGCGAAGTTTACAAGAATTCCACAAACACCAACATCATGCGTCAACAAATAAGGAAGTATTAATTCATAATTTCAACTTCATTGAATAAATACTCCGTAAAAGTTATGAAATTTCTAAAGTCTTTAGGGATTATTCAATTCTAGTTTCAACCGTAAATCAAATGAGTCTAATATTAACTCATTAAATATATGTTACATCTGAAGAAAATATACACACATATATTTTCATAAAGACTATAATAAAATTCTTTTGTACAGAATATTAATTGTGAAAATTTTTTTTAACAGGTAGGTAACACCTGAGAGATATATATATTCACAATTAATGTGTTACATCCTTCGAATCTGATTCAGCAAACACTAATTACACTCACTACTTTCACAACAATATACATTCTTTTATAGAAACCAAAACAACCATACTCATTCAAATTCAATTACATATTCTGATTTTGATATCGTCAAATTCAATTCAAAATATAATCCGGTATCATCACTCTTAGATTTCTACATCTTTCAAAGCTATACTTTGACTTCAAAACTTTGCTAGAACATTATATATATATTGATGATTACAATCTGTGTTCAAACCCTTCGAAATTTCTGAAGACACTTCAAACAATGAACAATCGAGATGATGATCCAACCACATGTTACTGATAGTTATGCGAGGTGTATATAAAATAGCTATTATATTTTAGCAGAAATTACTATTAAATACGATACAATTTTACACAAGATATTTATTTATTTATAGAATGGATATACTTAAACCTTGCTACAACACTTATAGGCAGTGTACCTAATCGTACAGTAGTGTAGTTTTTAGTAAGTCCGGTTCGTTCCACAGGGAAAATCTTTAAACAAAGCTTAACGCTATATTAGTTTACTTTTATAAAAATACAAATATATATATAAGTAATATTATTATTATAAAGGGGGGTTTTTACCGTTTAATGACCGGTTTGTCGATTTTTAAAACTTTAGTCGCAGTTAAAACCAAATGTAAAATAATAAATAAATACAAGACTTAATTTAAAGCGTAAAGTAAATAACGATAATGAAATTGCGAATAATAAAAGTGCGATAAAATAAACTTGCGATAATTAAAAAGTACGATAATTAAAAGTGCAATTAAATATAATAACAACAAATAAAGTGCTATAATTAGAAGTGCAATTAAATATAAAATAAAGGAAATTAAATATGAAATAAAAGAATTATGCTTATTTAAACTTCCGTAATCATGATGTTTGACGTGTTGATTTTTAGTTTATTCCCATGGGTTAATTGTCCTTTGTCCTGGATTATTTAATATGTCCGTCTGGTTTTTGTCCATAACAGTCCATCAGTCATAAATATAAAGTGCGAGTGTCCTCGTCAAATTATTCTTATACCCGAAGTTAAATATTCCAACTAATTGGGGACTTAAACTGTAACAAGATTTTAATACTTTGTTTAATAATTACACCAGGATGTCGACTGAGTGTAACCCAAGGTTTTAATATTTTGTTATCAATTATACCAAGTGTCTTTGTACATAATTTCACCCCTGTTTTAATTATTCTAGTGGCTATTAATCCATTCCCGTGTCCGGTTAAATGAACGATTATTCGTACATATAAATACCCCGCCCATCGTGTCCGATCGAGTGTATATGGTAATTTATAGGGACGCCCAATTGTAAATCTTTATATTAACATTAACAAACTATCATTTAGTTAAACAAATATAAAGCCCATTAATAGCCCATAGTCTAATTTCCACAAGTGTCGTTCTTTTGTCCAAACCCCAATTATGGTACAAAGCCTAATTACCCAATTTTAATAATTAGCCCAATATCATGATTACTTCGGATTAAATAAGCATAATAATAACTTAGCTACGAGACATTAAATTAAAAAGGTTGAACATAACTTACAATGATTAAAAATAGCGTAGCGTTACACGGACAGAATTTCGACTTACACCCTTACAACATTCGCTAACATACCCTTATTATTAGAATTATAATTAAAATTAAAATTAAAATATAAATTATAAATATAAATATTACGATATAGATAGAGAGATGGATGGATATATGTTCGTTTTTTGCGATCAGAATTCGTTTGCTTTTATAGGGAGTTTCAGAATTTGGGGCTCCGCGACTCACGGCATTTTTTGCCTTCAAACTCCACGAGTCGCGGAGTTTGAAAATACAGCTCACAAACTTTGGAGAGTTTCTTGCCGACGGATTTTTATTATTTATATAATATATAAATAATTATAAGAATTATTTAAATATTATATTATATTTATGTGCATAGTTGACTTGTAATTTTTAGTCCGTTGCGTCGAGCGTTGAGAGTTGACTCTGGTCCCGGTTCCGAATTTTCGAACGTCCTTGCGTACAATTTAATATTTTGTACTTTGCGTTTTGAATCTTGTACTCTTGTAATTTCGAGACATTTCTTATCAATAATTGGAACCTCTTTGATTGTATTTTGTACTTTTGAGCTTTTTGGTCGTTTGCGTCTTCAATTCGTCGAATCTGTCTTTTGTCTTCACCTTTTATTATTTAAACGAATATCACTTTTAAATAGAACAATTGCAACTAAAAGCTTGTCTTTCTTGAGGAATAATGCTATGAAATATATGTTCGTTTTTAGCATTATCAAATATTCCCACACTTGAGCGTTGCTTGTCCTCAAGCAATATCGTCTTGAAATACTAGAATCACTTCTTTATTCTTCACACTTTGTACATCAGTGATTTCTATACGGCGGTATAAACAATGGTAGTAACGATATGGTTTACAGTCCCACATGACTATAAAAATTTAGATCCATTAAGGAAATTGGATCTTTATGAAAACATTTGATCTTTTGAAAATTAAATCTAGTTTTTACCCTAGATAAGTTTTCCGGAATAACCCTTCACCGGTGTTTGCAAAATATTTTTGTGGGTTTGGTGGGTTTCAGATTTGAAAATTTTAGCTCAAAACTTATGGTTTTGTGTCACCCACTTGCTAACCTTGTATTTGGAAAGCAACACGTCCAGTTTACTTGTCCCGTATATTACCTCTCGGTAAACTACTATCCGGTTGTAAAGGAAAGCGTTGAACAAGCAACTGTTAAGGCAATGTCCCCTGACATGCTTTTAATTATGGTCTATAACGTGTCGGATGCAATTACTATCCTTGGTAGGAACAATAGTAAAGCTCACCCTTATAATTTTTCGGTCTGGCACAAGGTCCTGTCCTTGACCATGCTATGCAACCACCATTCTTACAGTTGACACCCGATTTAGTTCAGGTGACCTAATGAATTCCAGGTGAATTCCTAGGATTTTACGTTCAATGGTAATGAACGTATTGAAAATAGGGTTTTCAGAAAACAAATCGGTTTGTAATTTTGATCAAAATATTTTCTCGTTCAAGCTCGAGTTTAGATATCATTGAATTCCATGAGTTTGTAATTCTCAATCTTTAAGGTCAATCTTAAGGATTGAGTAATATCAGGCTTAAAAGCTGATTTTTGATCTTTTAAGGAGATTATCCTTTCTGGGGATCTGATTCATTAGTCTTATCCAGCTAATTTGCATGGTGCCCCCCATTTTACGAGATAAATCCTTCTCATGGTTAGGATAAATCTGACCACTTGGCGACCCTGTTTAATGCTGAGGTCCGTGGATTTCCTGCTGATTTTAGTGATGACTTTTCTAGATTTTTCGTCAACCTACAGCTGGTCTGGACCACAACTTCTTGACCTAAATCAAGAAGCGCGTGTCTTTTTCGGAAGACTTTACTTCCTTTTAATGATGGAATTGATTCATCGTGTAGATCCATCTCTTTTTTTCTTTCATCGGGAAAAACAGTTTAGTTTAGTCCAAAGCAAAAGTATTTTCAGTTATTTGTTATAGATATATGTGACATATGTTTAAGATAACTTGGTAAATTTTCCCACACTTGGCTTTTATTTTCCTTTTTATCGTCCTCTATTCCATTTTAAATGAATTTTAACATTTTGGTTTGTTTCTCAATTTATGTCCTTTCTGAGGTAACAATAATTTCGGTGTTAAAACCTAGTTTTATCGTTCATAAATATGTATAAACATGATTTTGAGTTCATTTAATTGAAAATTTTGAAAAATTTTACTAGAATTGGGTAGTCAGTATATAAGACTAGGGCTGTTCTTTATTATCAGAGAGCACTAGATTCTAATACAACTACTACTTTACAAGTATTTCTAATGGTAACCAAGTGTATAAAGTAAAAATTTTAAAATCTGAAAGAATTTAACCCCTTCCCACACTTAAGGTCTTGCAATGCCCTCATTTGCAAGAAATCAGTAACAATTTAAATTATTGAGGGTGATTTGTGTGAAAATGATTAAATTTTACCAAAGTTTCCAAATATATTGGCGTTTGTTTGCTGAATGATAAATGGTGCACATCATTTGTTCATTCCGTCTTGTTGTTATTTCACATATATTTTGCATCTTGTCGTCAAAATTAGTTGCTTTTGCAGAACTTAATGCCAGTCTTTGAAAATGCGTTGTTTTACCCTGTTGTGTACATAAGATAAACTGCAAACATATATACATATTTTTGAAGTTTGGTATATTACCCCACATTCAAAAATTATTAAAATCTAAGAATAAAAGTTAGAAAATTATAAAAACTATTATAATATTAACATAAGTATTAAATGTATCAACATTACAAATTACAAAATAAATAAAACTAAGTAGACTAGGGATGATACTGATACCAATAGGGGTTCCATGCATAACCATAGGTGCTATAGAATGCTTCGGCTGGGTTATACGTAGGATACGGTGGTTGCATCTCTATAGACCAGGGAGGGAATATGGGTTTTGGAGTAGGAATATAGTTTCTACCTATATGTTGGCAATGAGCTATGATTTGGTTTTGATGAACTTGCCAATCTTCAAATGCTCTCTGTCTAGCATTTTCGTACTCCTGTGAAGCTATAAACCTTTGCATTTCTTGCATTTCATTTCCCCCTCCTACATTACCTTGCTGTTGGTTTCTCTCAACCTGTGGATGTCTACCATGGTATTGTACTGCGGCGTTATTTCGCCTCTTCAAAACTTTCACACCATGGTATACATTTAAACCTATTGTATCGCGGGGTTCTGGTTCTTCAACTAATAATCACCCCCGACTTATATCCACACCGAGATATTCAGCAATCAAAGTAATAAAAATACCACCTCCTATTATGCTATGCGGTCTCATCCCCCTAACCATAGCTGATAAATAATAACCCACACAATAAGGTATACTTACAGCGCTTTGTGGGTCTCGAATACACATATGGTAAAACAAATCCTGTTCATTTACCTTTTCCTTGTTCTTACCTCTTTGTGTAATCGAATTTGCTAAAAACCTATGAATTACTCTTAATTCAGCTCTATCTATATCTAAATAAGAGTAATTTCCCCCTTTGAATCGGTGATGGCTTGTCATTTGACTCCATACACCATGTGTATCAAAATTTTCATCTATCTTTCTACCATTTAGTATCAACCCTCTACAATCGGCAGATGCTAACTCCTCAGGCGTATATATACGTAAAGCCTGAGCCATGTCTAGTAAAGACATGTGGCGCATCGAACCTCCTAACAAAAATCTAATAAAAGATCGATCGGTTAAACTAGCTACCCGATCATTTAATTCTATACTACATAACAATTCTTCACACCATACTTTATATACAGGTCTACGCATGGTGAATAAACGTACCCAGTCGTTAAAAGTAGAATTACCATACCTCTGTGCAAGTAATTCCCTAATTGGCCCGGCCAATTCTACAGCTTCTAATGGTCCCCATTCTATGACCCTAGGTACCTCAACAACTTTAGAATGAAGAGTATGCAAACCCCTTTGGTATTTTGGATAATCTATCCAAAGTCTGTCAAATCTCAGGTTCGGATGCAAATCTTCCAAGTGCATATCAGAAAATGTCATGACTGGATGAGGTATATCTTGTTTGTAGTAGTTATCCACCTCCTGTTGTTCCGCATTCTCAGCAGGAGCATTGCGAGCTTGGGATGAAGATTCACCCCTTTCAGTCTGCAAAACACATTAAATACAATTTTTGTGCATCCAAATATGCATTAGTGTCAGCAAAATCATCAATCAAAATAATTACAATGACATGATCAATTTATATCAAACTTAAGCTCATTTTCATATTTTTATCAAATCTACAGTTTTTCAAATAAGCATATACGAAAATGTTCGTCAAGTTCATAAGCATTCAACTCAAATAACATGTCAAAATAATCATTACTAGCAATTAAACAAGTTTCAAATGGCATTATCTTTCAAAAATCAAGTTCATGAATTTTAGACTTGAAAAAGTCCACTTTAATTCTCAAAATCATGTTTAGGCTCAAAGTTTGGATCATTTAACTACCTAAACATGTTACACTACTTAATTTAGCAACAATTCATGACGAAAATCGGCCATAACCTGTTTATATCAAAAAGCCCCAAATTTGCTCAAGAACACAAATCCTATATTACTCAAAATTTGAAGTTTAAGGCTTCTAATCATGTTAAATAGCATCAATCTAGGTTATACAAGCATAATACATAAGCAATTTAAGCATAATTACACTAAAAAGCATCAAAATCAAATTGGGGAAAAAATTGCTCAAGAACACTAATTTTCGGATTAAATGGTGTTTAGGTGTAGAAATTTACCGTTTTTCTTGAGTAATTCCTTGATAGCATACTTCTCAACATGATTTTAGTAAAAGATTTGATGATTAACGGTTAAAAATTGTGATTTTGGGGTGTTTTTGCGGGTTTTTTCGGCAGTATTTTCGCAGTTTTTTTTTGAGTTTGTGGTGTGGACTGAGCTGTTCTGCGTTTATATTTTTTTTTCTGATTTTTGGTCCTCCCGCGAGTCGCGGGGTTTAAACCTTCAAACTCCGCGAGTCGCGGAGTTTGTTAATTTTTTTTTTTTATATTTTATTTATATCTTATACTAATTAAAACAATTAAGTAATTAATTTTAAAATTTTGTTTCCCTTGTTATTTAGGACGAGGTCGTTTCGGATCGATGTCCTAGTCTGTCCTTCGACAAAATTTTAAAATTTGTCTTTTTGTAGCGATTGTTTTAAAAGCTAAGATTTTTGGGGTTTTTAATGTTTTTGGCATACTTTAATTCAATAAGATTAAAAATAATGATAATAAAAGTTCTCGTCCCTCCCTCGGGTAAAGCAATTTCGGTTCAAAGACCTAGTCTTCAACTCACGACGAATTTTAAAAATCATATTTTTAACTTAATGAGATAAAGTAAATTTTTGTTTTTAAATTCACACAACTTAAATATAAAATTCAAAATTAATATTAAAAATTCACACCAAACTTAAAATTTGAAATGCATAAAAATAAAATTCATATTTTAAAAATTCACACCAAACTTAATTTAAAAATTCATATTATAAATTCACACCAAACTTATATTAATTTTTCAAATATTTACAATTTTAAATATATTGTTTTTATAAAGTTTACAATATTAATTTAAGATTTATATATTAATTTTAAAAACATGGTAAAAATAAAATTAAAAATCTTTTTGGCTTTTTATCCCACTTTAATCAATCAAATATTATCAAAAATATGCGCCCCTCTTTTTGGTAAAGTAATTTCGGTTCCAAGACCTAATTTAACCCATGACGAGTTTTTGAAATATTTTGGGTTGATTGATTAAAGATATTTATACCTTAAGAATAAACGTTAAATTTCGCAGTGATGTAATAAATTTTTGAATGATATCAATAATTTCGGTCGCCAAACCTAATTTTATTCAATACCAATTTAATACTTTATAGCGAACAAATTAGCTTTTATTATCAAAAGGTTAAAAATAAAAATAAAAATAAAGTTTGTACAGACTTACCTGTGAAATAGATTTCTTAGTTATATGATCTATCCCATTCATAAGATAGTCGGTTTAATTGGTTTTCCATGGCTACATAGGCGTAACCTCGAGCATTCAGTGTTTTTTCTTCTAAACATACGAACGGTCCGTCTCTGCATAAAGTAACAAATTCGGTATTTGAATAGGTTTGATTATTTGAACATTTACCTTCATGTGACCATTTTCCGCATTTGTGACATCTTTCTAGGTGTCGTGCTCTTCTTTTCGCTGCGGATTTTGATTTTCCTTTACCAAATTGTAACTTATTATCTTCGCATCTGGATTCTTTTCTAACTCCGTCCAATCTTTCTCTGATTACTGATACTATTTCACTCGGTAGTGTGTCATTATTACGTTTAGTGATCAAAGCGTGTAGCATTAGACCATGGTTTAGTTCACAGGCAGTCTTCATTTTGTAAAAACCTAAAAAAAATAAAAATTCAGAATGGGGGGAGAAGACTAGTTCTTTAGGGTCTGCTAGGAAAAGACCATTCGGGTTCCATTTTCGAGAACTACACGAAAACAGACAATCTAACTCTAACAGAAATACATATTATCCTTTAAAGACTTGATTCTCCCCACACTTAGTTAGCTGTGGTGTCGAAATTGTGATTAACTTCGTTGTCGACTTCCATCGGACCATCTATGTAGTGTTTAACTCTGTGACCATTAACTTTAAATTCAATCCCATTTGAATTTATCAATTCTACTGTTCCGTATGGGAAAACTCTTTTGACTATGAATGGTCCAGACCATCTTGATTTCAATTTTCCAGGAAATAGCTTGAATCGTGAATTGAAAAGAAGAACTCTGTCTCCTTCCTTAAATTCTTTTGAACTTCTGATTCTTTTATCATGCCATTTCTTCGTTCTTTCCTTATAGATTAACGAATTTTCGTATGCTTCATGTCTTAATTCTTCTAATTCGTTTAGTTGACTTAATCGTAGACGTCCAGCTTCATGTAAATCAAGATTACATGTCTTCAAAGCCCAAAATGCTTTGTGTTCAATTTCTACTGGAAGATGACATGCTTTTCCATAAACAAGTCTAAAAGGTGTGGTTCCAATTGGAGTTTTGTAGGCTGTTCTAAAAGCCCAGAGTGCATCCTCCAATTTAATGGACCATTCCTTCGAATTTGATCCTACGGTTTTCTCTAGAATACGTTTTAAAGCTCGGTTGGTATTTTCAACTTGTCCACTTGTTTGCGGATGATATGCGGTGGAGATTTTATGAGTTACTCCATATCTTTTAAGAACTTTCTCAAGTTGATTATTACAGAAATGAGAACCCCGATCACTTATTAAAGCTTTCGGTGTTCCAAACCTTGCAAAAAGACGTTTTAAAAAGTTGACTACAACTCGTGCATCGTTAGTTGGGAGAGCTTGTGCTTCTGCCCATTTAGAT